>NW_027209794.1:0-7813 GCF_027789765.1 Dendropsophus ebraccatus | reverse complement strand
GAACAGTACTGACAACACGAATTATGGTCTCACAATCTCCATAGGCAACAGGGCGGCAACAGAGGGAAAACGTTATCAGAACGTGAGACGTGTTACACGTGGTCGGACGCGCGCGTGTTCATTGGACAATCGCCAGGCTCGTGTCCTTCGCCTGTGTGCAGCCCCGTTGCAGTGATGGTGAGGCTCACTGGTGTTGAGGTTGCCACAAGACCGAGGCAGGCGCCTCGCATTTTGGAATCTTAGGTGGTCGGGAAAGAACTGCGGCGCCGTTAGCCTTTTACCTACCGGCCGTGAGAGTAGGAGTATGATCGGCTTGGCGGCTTTCATGCAGTGTTGGCAGAAGAAAGACCTTTAGAAATCGAAACGACAGGTGAACTCTAGTTTGTTCAATCTACCAGGCGTAGATTCGTATATGATTAGCGGACACCTGCGTCCGGAGGATGTGTGTAACATCTCAATTAGCTCATTCCAGCTGTAGGGGAGCAGTGTGGGCTGCCCTGTGAGTCCTCCAGCAGATATAGGCTGTATTGTAAGAGCTGGGGTGTTACGTATCGGTGTGCAGAATACAGACTGCTGGAAATATCACCTGAGTATGATTAATAGACTGGATAATTTTAAATTGGATAGTTTTATATATAAAACAAAAAGGTCATAATCATCAGCCCTGATCCCCCACATTTGCCTGCACTGGCTTCTGGGTCTTACTGCCAGTGCTGATTCCTGGGATTGCCTGACTTCATGCTCAGCCAGTCATGCCTGCAGATACGTTTTCCAGGATTTATGTTATATAGTTCATGAAACCCAAACCCCAGATCCAAAGTGGATTTCCATTCTGCGAAATCCGCTGTGGATCCCTTACTGTGATATTCAATGTGATTACAGATCGCAGTGGGTATCTAAGTAACAGCCCCTTTAAACCCCCCACCGGCCAGTACAGATATACCTGCTTTAGGGCCTTCCGGCGTCTGGACGTCCGACTCAGCCAATCAGTGGCTGCTGACAGAGGAATGAGCACTGATTGGCTGAGCAGGACGTCCAGCCAGGAAACCCCGATGTAAAGCCGCGGCAAGTCGTAATCTCATTGACAATGACGGCAAGGATCTGCAGCAAATTCGTGTAGCATGAAATCAGCTGCGATCCGCTGTGTGTTTCTGCCTAAGACTTTTGAAAAAGTTAAAGCTGGAATCTAATTAGAGGGGTATTTCAGCAGGGAAAAAAATTCTTTCAAATCAACTGTGCTAGAGATTTGTAATTTACTTTAATAAAAAAAAAAATCAAGTCTTTGGTACTTATCAGCTGCTTTATATCCTGCAGGAAGTTGTATTTTATGTCAAGTCTAGAGAGCAGGAGAGGTATTTTTTATGGAGATTTGCTACTGCTCTTGACAGTTCTAGCTGGTGCTGTCTGGGGGGCAGAAGGAAGCAACCAGGACCATGCCAATTCCGGTCAATATGTGTATGCTGGCTCCAGGGATGCACTGGGTTGGGGTGGGAGGTCGGAAGGCAATGGTGCTGTCCAGGGTTTGGTTGACAGGAGCGATCGAGGTGATTCACCGTTGAATCACTGAAAGACACGAGTGTCATAGAGTTCTATTAGGGGATCTGTGCCGTGATTCTGCTCCCTCACCACATGTCTTATTTTTCGCAGCAAGGATCATATGAATAGACTCGTAGGCTTCAATTCCCTTAAATTGTCTGGGGTTGCGGATCAGCAATCACAGACCATTTCATGGGGCGTGTGAATAGGCCGAACTTTTGTTCTGCAATTAGATTTTTGTCCTTTTTCATTTTTCTTTCTTTCTCTTTTACACATTTAGAACCTTTAAGTGATTTAGAAGAAGATTCATCTCAGGGAAAGAAAAACAGAAATTGTATTTTCAGCTTCAATGGAGTATTATAGGAAAACAGTGTACCGTATACTACAAAAATATATCAGTATTTTACCTCAACTAAGAAATCACCTGACAGCGTTCTGCAGAAAACTAATGGACTGAGCATCCATGGGATTAAATACATTTTATAAATTCTGTTTCTGGACAATTTTTTTTTTTGTTAAATGTTTCAGTAATCACCATTTTCTGGATTGTAGCAGAAACTGAGTAACGCTATATATACATACCATGTACTGTCAGTGGAACGGGCAACTAGCTAACGTGTAGCCATACTTTTCTATATAGGTGTGCCTGGCTATCTTTCGTCTGCACATCAACAGCTGTGCGGATGTAATACTGATAATTAATTTAGATTTCATAGGAAGTTTTCATAAATTACAAAGCCAACAGTGCAACAAGAGATTCCTGTGTGTACTAAGATTCAGACACCTTGCTCAGTCAGATTTTACAAATTTCACACATTTCTTAAAATCAGGGCAGCATAATCAGGGCAGCATAAACTAGTGATAGAAATGTTGAACAGATCAGTGTATTAATTACTTAAAGGGGTAGTGCGGCGCTCAGCAATTATTCACAGAATAACACACAATTACAAAATGGTTTACAACTTTGTATGTATGTTATGTCTGTGAATCGACACCTTCCTGTGTCCCCCCACCCGTGTACCCAGAAGTGTGGTACGCTATACATACCTGATCCGTGTTGACCGACCCCGTCCGCAATCTTTCTTCAAAGTCGTCATCTTTGGGAGGCCGGCTGACCTGCTCCTGCCGGTCCCCCTCTGCCGCGTCATAACTGTGCTCAGCCGCGATTGGCTGAGCACAGTTATGCTTAGCCAATCGTGGCTGAGCAGCTGATGATGCTGCAGAGGGGGGACGGCTGCAGCGAGACGGCCGGCCTCCCGAAGATTGCATCGACAGAAGACGGGGGTCGACGCGCGTCAGGTATGTATATCGCACCACACTTCCGGGTACACGTGCGGGGTGGGGGGACACGGGAAGGGGGCGATTCACAGACACTAACATACATTACAAAGTTGATAACTTTGTAATGTGTGTTATTCTGTGAATAATTGCTGAGCTCCGCATACCCCTTAAATTCTGTTCAGCTATTCTCCTAATATTGCAGTATAGATAAAATAAGATTTGTGTTGGCAACCCTCTTCCCGCCCTTCAGCTGCTGACTGACAGGTGACTGCCTATACACAGCATGAATGATAACTGCCAATCAGCAGCTGGTGGCGGCGGAGTGTTCTGCTGCTTATGAATATCCAGGACTACTGGGCTCATGCACATAATGGAGAACACTACTTATGTCCATGTATTTCAGGAGGATAGCTCTGGATCAGCTGCACAGAACAAATGCAAAGTGATACATCATTCTGTTCAGCTTCTCTGTCACTAGTTTATGCTACCCTGAATAAGGCTGCATAACCGGACACATCTCTTACCACATTTTGTGTATGTTTAAAAAAAAAATTTCAATCCACTCTTTTTTTTTTTTTTTTATAAATGTAAAACGGATTCTGCAGTATGGTATACAGCAAACCACCCCCCCCCCTTCCCCCCCCCTCTTTTAAACGTATATGGTAAATGGACAGAAAAATTCAGTGTGAACCAGCCTTATATGTTAAATTTATTGTTCAGAAATTCTATTCGGTATAATGTTTGTTCTATTCTTAATAAGGGCTTATATCAAAACTTTTGAAATGTTAAGTTTTTTTTTTCTAATGACGGTACACCTTTACCAGAATAATGGAAGTTTTGGGGCAAAGAAAAGGTGGAGACTGGACGTTAGATCATCTGGGGTACTTGTGTGTTTTAGTTGGAAGGATTTTTGTATGTACTTATTTATTTAATTATTACTTTGTTTATTGAGAAGGGATAGGAGGGAAGGGGTAAAAAAAAACAAAAAAAAAAACACTACCAGAAAAACGACACTATATAGAAAGCTAATGCATAGTGCTTTTACACACAGAGATTTATCTGACAGAATTTGGAAGCCAAAGCCAGAATGGATTTGAAAAGAGATAGATCCCAGTCTTTCTTTATGACCTGATCCCTGTTTTATAGTCTGTTCCTGGTTTGGGCTTTAAAGATCTGTCAGATAAATGTCTGTGTAAACGCACCAATAGTTTACTCTATGTAGTGGTTGTATACTGAGTTTTGAATGATTCCAGTGTATTCTTTGTGTATGTCCTTGCTTTCACAATCCCAATTTGACTGTTTTAGGCTTAGAAGGCTGGATTAATGATGGTCCTTGAACTCTTTGCTCCATTTTGACTGTTTGGTTTTTCTCTCTTAGCAAAGTGCTAACTTCAACATAAAACTAAACAACGTCAAAGTACAAGAGACATAAATCATTACAGAGATATAACATTAGGTACGATATGCTGAATTTCCATAAGACTAAAAAGGAATTTATGCTGACTCATTTATGACGTTCTTAAAGGTACACGTCTAATAAGTGCATTAATAAGGGATGAAATGTGTGTCAGATATTGTACATACGTTAACATATTAAAAGACAATGGGAACAAGAGGTTGTCTATTTATTGAAGAATAGATAATGGACTTCTACCTGGAACTTCTAACTCGTCTTTTCTTAAGATTAGACACAAAAGCTCTGATGTGACAATGGAAAATTCAACCACTATCATCATAGTAATTACTCTATCTCCAATACATGTCACCAATGACTAAAATAAGTTGCTAACTTGGAAACCCAGATGTAACAAATTATACCAAAGAAACATCTTAATGGTGCTTGACTTCCATACAAATATGACGTTATTACATATTCTAAAAAGTTACAATTTCATGATAGAAACTAGGAAAAAGAGATTGTATGAAAGAAAATGCACCATAACATTACAGGAAGCAGGGGCCTAGTCAGTGCGTTTAGTTACTTGCATTTCTTTCTAGGGTCTTTTTTGCACAGTTTGCTTCATTGTAATATTTTAAAAGAATATGTATAGAAAGTAATATTTATGGTATCATGCCACATAAGCTGTTACTTTGGATATAGTTTTTTCCTTAATGGTTGCGTGTAATGTATAGGATCTGCAGCAGATTTACTGGCGCAGATTTGGAGCTGCAGATTCATAAAAATATCAAATAAATCTGCTGCATATCCTGTATGTGTGAACGCACCTAAGGCTCCGTTCTCCCGACTGCAGAACCGCCAGCCTCTGTTTCATAATAGGACAGTCTATGGGAGGCTGGCACCTCCTCTCTCCGTCATGAAGAATGGAATGTCCCATTCCCCAGTTTTACTCCGTGTGAACGGAGCCTAAAGGTGTATTCCAGGAAAATTACTTTTCTCCTATCCACAGGATAGGGAAAAGAGGAAGTTGTGGGGGGTCTGACCTCTGTACCCCGTTGGTATGGCGTCGTAACCTCTAACTTTATTCCTCTCTGTGATTACTCTATAGGAGCGACAAAAGAACCGGAAGAGCGCAGTGCTATGCTTTTTCTGTCGGCCCCAAAGGAATGAATAGAGCAACAGGTCACGGCGGTTACGCGGCTCTATCATAACAGAGCCTGCGGGGCCCAATAGGGAAATTGGACGGGGTTTAGAGTGGCCCCCCCCCCCCCCCCTACGAAAGGGGAAAAGTGATTTTTTTTTCCTGGAATACCTCTTTAGTAAGGAATTGCCCATGGTCCAATCAGTGAGATAGAAAGGTTTGAATGCAGAAAGTCTGCTGCATGTAACAAGGCACAGTCCAGCTCATCCATAAATTTGTCTTGGTGGGGACAAGACAGAGAAAGTTCCAAAAGTTTCCAGGTCCAGGTCCACAAGTCTGTGGTATAAAATTCGTTTAATTTTTTAATCTAAAAAATCAATGAAAACTCCGACTACCAATGTTTTGACTGCTTACGGTGATCTGTTTTATGGTCATACTACCATCACACCTTTGATATACTATTACAAGGGAAAGTAATCACAGCATATACAACCAGCAAGTGTATGCGCAGTCCTGACCGCCTGATTTCTGTATCTTTGTCTAGCTGTCATTTGCAGGCCATGGTGTCACCAAAGTCAGTGATGTATATCAGAAAATGCTAGATAGCATATTCCATGGCGCAGCCATAAATCATACTAAGACTGTTCAAATCTGCTGCCTGAGGCTATTAATTCCTTTGGCCTCGTGGCAGATATTGTACGTCCCTGGGTGTACACAATACTGCAGAGTGCCCTAAAAGTGGTAATGAAGTTGTACTTAAGTTTTGCCACTAGATGTTGCTAGTATGTATATCTTGTGACTAAGTATTGCACAGCTGTAGTACTCAAGGGGTTATTGTTTGTGATTTTTGCACAATGAGAGCACTCTCTTCTCTCTTCTTTTTTGCACTCTCTTCACCACCATTCAGAGGGGTAATGATACCTTGTAGGAAGTTGTCACATGGGGAGAGGAAGTGTAGGCACACAACTAGTCCCTCTCCGGAGCAACTCCGTGTAGTCTAGTCTGGTGTGAGGTAATGGACAGACACACATAGGAAGCACAGACACTAGTTTCTTAAAGCAGCACTTCTACACATTAATGCAGTGCAAAACACTCAGTAGAACAAGTCAGAGATAGCGATGAGGCGAACCTGGAGCATGCTCGAGTCGATCCGAACCCGAACTTTCAGGCATTTGATTAGTGGTGGCTGCTGAAGTTGGATAAAGCCCTAAGGCATGTGGAAAAACATGGAAAAATGTATAGTTAATTTGCTGTATCCAGTTTTCCAGACAACCTTAGAGCTTTCTCAAGTTCAGCAGCCACCGCTAATCAAAATGCCAATAGTTCGGGTTCAGATTCGACCCGATTCGCTCATCTCTAGTCAGAGATCATCCATCCCACGCATTGAACATATCTAAAGGTGCAGGACGGTATCCTGAAAACAAGAGGAACTGATCTGGATAGAGCAAAAGTTGCTACCAGCCTACGTACTTATTCTCGCAGCGTGGGTTTAACCAGCAAAAACCTTACTACTCTACTCAACCCAGGTAACAAGTCGGGGCTTGTGTCACCCTAGTAGGACGGTCACCCGACAATGTAGGGCAATAGGTGGTATCAAGACAGAAGTCAAAAAACAGGGCACAAAGTATTCTCTCTACTCTCAAGTATTCTACTTCTTCTACTACTAGAGCACATTACAACTTGGGTTGGGACTCTCACGACCTACTCCTCTCCACTTCTCTGTACTCACTCTACTTCTAAGCATGTAACCAACCCAGCTCGGCTATACAAGCTCTCAGCACAGATCCTGTTAGTCAAGTCAGAAGTCTATTGTCAAGTCACAAGTCTGTTGTCTACTATTGTATTAAGTATTCCTGAAGTAAAGAAGATTTTATTAGTGGTAATGGGTGCTTATTACTCTAACACAGACACTGACAGTAGTTGCATCTTCCTTGGGTCATCTCCCCTTTCTGAGAGTGGCGGTACCAATAGTCCAGGTGGGTCACAACTTCACTCCGGACACTGTGATAAGTGCCCAAGGGACCCCCTCACCGCCCGTCAGGTCACTGACCACAGGGGAAAGGGTATAGCCAGCGGGTGATTTGCTGGGATTCCGTAGTGTGGACATACATTGATGGTTGAGTTTTATAAAATACCTTTCAGCCAAGTCATAAGAACTAGAAAGAAGGACAACTGAAAGGAAATGTGTCATCCGAAAATTACCTACTGTGTTTAATGTTTTTATGTTCCACATATTTAAAAAAAAATTGAGACTTTTTCTAATTTCTATCTAAAATAATCTTAAGATCTTGCAGATCTTTTCATTCTCACCACTGGGGCATAAATCACACTGAGACTTGCCGTTCTGTCAGTGGTGATAAGAGAAAGCTGCTGTAAAGTGATCTGTACAGCAGCAACAACATGTGACACCAGTAGACAGAAGAAGATATAGTAGCTCCCTATGGAATTACCTCTTA
>NW_027209793.1:0-7917 GCF_027789765.1 Dendropsophus ebraccatus | reverse complement strand
CGGACTCCCCATCCGCCGAGGACAGGACACTGCGGGACTCCCCATCCCCCTAGGACAGGACACTGCCGGACCCCCCATCCCCCGAGGACAGGACACTGCCGGACCCCCCATCCCCGAGGACAGGACACTGCCGGACCCCCCATCCCCGAGGACAGGACACTGCCGGACCCCCCATCCCCCTGAGGACAGGACACTGCCGACCCCCCATCCCCGAGGACAGAACACTGCCGACCCCCCATCCTCCGAAAGACAGGACTGCGGGGGCCTCCACACACCGTACGACGACCTTAAGACCCACAATCACAGCCCGCCCCCTGTATGACATCACTGAGGTAGTCACAGCTCCGCCCCTGTATGAACATCACTGAGGTAGTCACAGCCCCGCCCCCTGTATGACATCACTGAGGTAGTAACAGCCCCGCCCCCTGTATGACATCACTGAGGGTAGTCACAGCCCCGCCTCTCTCTGTCCTGTAACAGATGTGAACACTTCATTGCTGCAGGAAGGGAATTTGCCATCTGCAGCCGCCTCCATTGTCCGCACAGGAAACGCTTCATGGTGAATGATGAGTGAAACAAGACAATGGCCTGGAGACCCCTGGGACCCTCGTGTTCAGTCCTGTGCGAGGGTGATGCAGAGCTTCTGAGTGTTTATATAGTGTATAATAATGATAACACAGACTCTGAAGACCCCAACCTACTGTGCCGTCCCCCCCAGACTCCATATCCCTGTGCTGCGCCCCCCACCCCGGACTCCATATCCCTGTGCTGCGTTTCCCCCCCCCCCCCCCCCCGGACTCCATATCCCTGTGCTGCATCCCCCCGGGACTCCATATCCCTGTGCTGCGTCCCCCCCGGACTCCATATCCCTGTGCTGCGTCCCCCCCCGGACTCCATATCCCTGTGCTGCGTCCCCCCCGGACTCCTATCCTTGTGCTGCGTCCCCCGGACTTCATATCCCTGTGCTGCGATCCCCCCCGCTGGACCCCATATCCCTGTGCTGTGTCCCCCCCGCAGGACGCCATAGTCCCGTGCTGTGTCCCCCCCCCTGCAGACCCCATAGTCCTGTGCTGTGTCCCCCCTGCAGGACCCCATAGCCCTGTGATGTGCCCCCCTCCCCCCTGCTGGACCCCATAGCCCTGTGATGTGCCCCCCCCCGCAGGACGCCATAGTCCGTGCTGTGTCCCCCCCGCAGGACCCCATAGTCCTTGTGCTGTGTCCCCCCTGCAGGACCCCATAGCCCTGTGATGTGCCCCTCCCCCCCCTGCTGGGACCCCATAGCCCTGTGATGTGCCCCCCCCGCAGGACGCCATAGTCCCGTGCTGTGTCCCCCCCGAAGGACCCCATACCCTGTGATGTGCCCCCTCCCCCCCTGCTGGACCCATAGCCCTTGGGATCAGCAGCAGATCCTGTAGGGTGTGAGGTGCGGCCTCACGGATCCACAGATCATCATGATTGCCCAACTCAGTCCCCGATTGTCTTTCCTTGGGCCCCATGTCCCCAGTCCAGTTATCCTTCCTTGGCCCCCTGTCCCCGGTTGTCCTTCCTTGGCCCCCTTGTCCCGGGTTGTCCTTCCTTGGCCCCCTTGTCCCGGGTTGTCCTTCCTTGGCCCCCTTGTCCCGGGTTGTCCTTCCTTGGCCCCCTGTCCCCAGTCCCGTTATCCTCCCTTGGCCCCCATGTCCCTACGTCCCCAGTCCCTGGGTTGTCCCTTTCTTGGCCCCCTGTCTCCAGTCCCCGGTTGTCCTTCCCTTGGCCCCCTGTCCCCGGTTGTCCTTCCTTGGCCCCCTGTCCCCGGTTGTCCTTCCTTGGCCCCCCTGTCCCCGGTTGTCCTTCCTTGGCCCCCCTGTCCCCAGTTGTCCTTCCTTGGCCCCCCTGTCCCCGGTTGTCCTTCCTTGGCCCCCCTGTCCCCGGTTGTCCTTCCTTGGCCCCCTGTCCCCGTTTGTCCTTCCTTGGCCCCTGTCCCCGGTTGTCCTTCCTTGCCCCCTGTCCCCGGTTGTCCTTCCTTGGCCCCCTGTCCCCGGTTGTCCTTCCTTGGCCCCCTGTCCCCGGTTGTCCTTCCTTGGCCCCTGTCCCCGGTTGTCCTTCCTTGGCCCCCTGTCCCTGTTGTCCTTCTTGGCCCCCTGTCCCCGATTGTCCTTCCTTGGCCCCCTGTCCCCGGTTTGTCCCTTCCTTGGCCCCCTGTCCCGGTTGTCCTTCCTTGGCCCCTGTCCCGGTTGTCCTTCCTTGGCCCCCTGTCCCCCCTGTCCTTCCTTGACCCCCTGTCCCAGTCCCTGGTCGCCCTTCCTGCCCCCATCTCCCGCTGTCACCCTTGTCACAGTCGTCACACCCAGCTCAGCTTTCACAGAACTGTCAGTGGTTGTAATGATTTGGCTGATTAGAGTATATACATTATGGAGGGCGGTGGGTGCAGGGTAGGCATACAGTATATACTGTATACATGTACAGCCTTCATTCATTGTGCATCGTTTTCAGGACTGGTGGAGGTCAGAGTGTGCCAGCGGCTCCATGTGACTGTCTGCTGATGTACAGTGCTCAGGGCCACACTCCACTGCCGGGATGGCGGTCATATGCTCCCAGCAGATATATATACTGTATACACACACACAGCACAGGCCAACCTAAGACACACTCATCAATCCAACCACAACTCCTCCAGTCACATCCAGAGCTGCACTCACTATTCTGCTGTTACATCATATCTCATCTTCCAGAGCTGCACTCACTATTCTGCTGTTACATCCTGTCTCATCCCCCAGAGCTGCACTCACTATTCTGCTGTTACATCATGTCTCATCCTCCAGAGCTGCACTCACTATTCTGCTGTTACATCATGTCTCATCCTCCAGAGCTGCACTCACTATTCTGCTGTTACATCATGTCTCATCTTCCAGAGCTGCACTCACTATTCTGCTGTTACATCATGTCTCATCCTCCAGAGCTGCACTCACTGTTCTGCTGTTACATCATGTCTCATCCTCCAGAGCTGCACTCACTATTCTGCTGTTACATCATGTCTCATCCTCCAGAGCTGCACTCACTATTCTGCTGTTACATCATGTCTCATCCTCCAGAGCTGCACTCACTATTCTGCTGTTACATCATGTCTCATCCTCCAGAGCTGCACTCACTATTCTGCTGTTACATCATGTCTCATCCTCCAGAGCTGCACTCACTATTCTGCTGTTACATCATATCTCATCTTCCAGAGCTGCACTCACTATTCTGCTGTTACATCATGTCTCATCCTCCAGAGCTGCACTCACTATTCTGCTGTTACATCATGTCTCATCCTCCAGAGCTGCACTCACTATTCTGCTGTTACATCATGTCTCATCCTCCAGAGCTGGCACTCACTATTCTGCTGTTACATCATGTCTCATCCTCCAGAGCTGCACTCACACTATTCTGCTGTTACATCATGTCTCATCCTCCAGAGCTGCACTCACTATTCTGCTGTTACATCATGTCTCATCCTCCAGAGCTTGCACTCACTATTCTGCTGTTACATCATGTCTCTCCTCCAGAGCTGCACTCACTATTCTTGCTGTTACATCATGTCTCATCCTCCAGAGCTGCACTCACTATTCTGCTGTTACATCATGTCTCATCCTCCAGAGCTGCACTCACTATTCTGCTGTTACATCATGTCTCATCCTCCAGAGCTGCATCTCACTATTCTGCTGTTACATCATGTCTCATCCTCCAGAGCTGCACTCCACTATTCTGCTGTTACATCATGTCTCATCCTCCAGAGCTGCACTCACTATTCTGCTGTTACAGATCATGTCTCATCCTCCAGAGCTGCACTCACTCACTATTCTGCTGTTACATCCTGTCTCATCCTCCAGAGTTGCAATCACTATTCTGCTGTTACATCATGTCTCATCCCTCCAGAGCTGCAATCACTATTCTGCTGTTACATCATGTCTCATCCTCCAGAGCTGCACTCACTATTCTGAGATTGTTGATGTAGCTTTGACACCCCGGTTAATTGTTCGCTGTAGTTCCGCATTCGGTTACTAATTGTTGGGTGTAATTGCTCATGGTTCCTTCTTTTTCTGGGATCAGATGGAGGAAACGATCAGAGTATTGATTGTAACCACGACGATCCTTCTGTATAATATGGTAGCGGGAAACAATATAGTGTGCAATGGTTTATTGTTAATCGCTTTGTCTTCCTAGGCCCCTTAGGGTCCTATCACACAGGCCGACATCATATTAGGAAACCGCCAATCTGCTAGATCAGCGCTCGTTTACTGGACCTATTAGACGGCCTGATAATTTGGCAGTAAGGCCTGCATGGACATTGTTAGCGATGTCCGTGCAGTCCTTGCCCAAACCCCTGACACCTTACCTCTCCCTACTCCTGGTCTTCTCTCCTGTGCTCCGCAGCTTCCCGGTCTGTGATTGGCTCAGCTGACAGGATGTTCAACACCGCTGCCGCTGGGGACCGGAAGAGGAGTGGGGATAAGTAAGGTCAGGGGTTTAGGCAAAGACTGCATGGACATCACTATTACAACGCAGCTATTATCGGTAGTGATGCACAGTCAGCGCCCAAAGTGATCATTCGGTGATCGTTTCACATCGGCTGATCGTTGTCTCTATTACATAGGGCGATAATTGCCCGATTCGGCTGTTTATGGCTCTGTGTAATAAGGTCCCCCACATACCTCGGACTGACGGCCGAATCGGCAAGCAGGTGGCCGTGTGGGATGTCTGTGTACGAGGAGCATTACCCAGCAGCCCCCCTCTGTAGATGCGTTGGTGATGTCCACAGACCCCGCACCTCCCTGACGGCCCCAATGTTGTCCCCTGCCGTCATTCCTCCAGTCTCCACCTGGCCGAGCGGGCAGGAAGACCCCTCCCCAGGACCCTATTGTTCCTCCACAGCCCCAGACAATGGGATGGAGGTGTGTGTACATCACCGCCGCTCTGCTCCTATCTCAGCACTTTGGGATACAATAGGAAGGCCATAGGGTGGGCCGAGGGGTCACAAGCTGACGAGTCAGGCGGAGTGACATGTAATAAACCTCTTATGTAACCGCTTGTGTCTGTTTATAATTCCAGCATTCCGAGAGAGGAGCCCAAAAAGACATGTGCGGGCCGGCTGTCACCCGTCTACGGGGAAAACAAGGGCATGGGAGCCTGGAAGGACAACACGGGGAGAGGAGAAGACCGGCCATGTGACCTGTATACTGACCATAGAGGGCATGCCATGTGACCCGTACACCGACCAGAGAGGACCGGCCATGTGACCCGTACACCGACTAGAGAGGACCGGCCATGTGACCCGTACACCGACCAGAGAGTACCGGCCATGTGACCCATACACTGACCATAGAAGACCGACCATGTCACCCGTACACTGACCATAGAGGACCGGCCATGTGACCCATACACCGACCAGAGTGGACCGGCCATGTGACCCATACACTGACCATAGAAGACCGACCATGTCACCCGTACACTGACCATAGAGGACCGGCCATGTGACCCGTACACCGACCAGAGAGGACCGGCCATGTGACCCATACACTGACCATAGAAGACCGGCCATGTGACCCGTACACCGACCAGAGAGGACCGGCCATGTGACCCGTACACCGACCAGAGAGGACCGGCCATGTGACCCATACACTGACCATAGAAGACCGAACATGTCACCCGTACACTGACCATAGAGGACCGGCCATGTGACCCGTACACCGACCAGAGTGGACCGGCCATGTGACCCGTACACCGACCATAGAGGAGCGGCCATGTGACCCGTACACCGACCATAGAGGACCAGCCATGTGACCCGTACACTGACCATAGAGGACCGCCCATGTGACCCATACACTGACCATAGAAGACCGACCATGTCACCCGTACACTGACCATAGAGGACTGGCCATGTGACTCGTACACCGACCAGAGTGGACCGGCCATGTGACCCATACACTGACCATAGAAGACCGGCCATGTGACTCGTACACTGACCATAGAGGGCATGCCATGTGACCTGTACACCGACCATGTCACCCGTACACTGACCATAGAGGACCGGCCATGTGACCCGTACACCAACCATAGAGGACCAGCCATGTGACCCATACACTGACCATAGAAGACCGGCCATGTGACCTGTACACCAACCAGAGAGGACCGGCCATGTGACCTGTACACTGACCATAGAAGATCGGCCATGTGACCTGTACACTGACCATAGAGGACCGGCCATGTGACTCGTACACTGACCAGAGAGGGCAGACCATGTGACCCATACACTGACCATACAAGACCAGCCATGTGACCCATACATGACCAGAGAGGACCAGCCATGTGACCCATATACCAACCAGAGAGGACCAGCCATGTAACCCATACACCGACCATAGAAGACCGGCCATTGTGACCTGTACACCGACCAAAGAGGACCAGCCTTGTGACCCGTACACCAAAACAGAACCGGCCATGTGACCCATACACTGACCAGAACGGACTGGCCATATGACCACTTCATTGACCAGAGAGGACTGGCCAATTGATCTATGCACTGACCATTGTAACTGGCTATGAAGGAGTAAGATACTACATATAGTCAACTGGAAGTAAGAGACCTCATTTAGTGGACTGGCTATGAAGGATTAAGAAACCTCATATAATGGACTGGCTATGGGGGAGTAGGAGACCCCATATAGTATACTGGCTATGGGGGATTAAGAAACCTCATATAGTGGACTGGCTATGGGGGTGTAGGAGACCCCATATAGTATACTGGCTATGGAGGAGTAAGAGACCTCATATAGTGGACTGGCTATGGGGGAGTAGGAGACCCCATATAGCGGACTTGCTATGGAGGAGTAAGAGACCTCATATTGTGGACTGGCTATGGGGGTGTAGGAGACCCCATATAGTATACTGGCTATGGGGGAGTAGGAGACCCCATATAGTATACTGGCTATGGAGGAGTAAGAGACCTCATATAGTGGACTGGCTATGGGGGAGTAGGAGACCCCATATAGTATACTGGCTATGGAGGAGTAAGAGACCTCATATTGTGGACTGGCTATGGGGGCATAAGCTAACTCATATTGTGGACTGGCTATGGGGGAATTAGTGACCTCATATAATGGTCTGGCTATGGGGGAGTAAGAGACCTCATATTGTGGACTGGCTATGGGGGAATTAGTGACCCCATATTGTGGACTGGCTATGGGGGAGTAAGATAACCCATATTGTGGACTGGCTATGGGGGGAATTAGTGACCCCATATAGTGGGCTGGGAATAAGAAAAGTTGCCATGTTTTAGACAATAGGCCACCCATTGCTTTCCCGTCAGCCATGTCTAAAATAAGTTAGAAGCTTCCAGCCAGTGAAGCAGATGAGCAGGTGTGTGCGGACCCCTCATCCCCAGGAGGGAAAACCCCAGAAAAGGGACATCTGACTGTCCTGTCCCCTCATCCTGCACACACAGCGCCTCATCACCACCATAATGCCAGCCCTGGCCGTCAGAGTTTACAATCTACACGTTAAGGGGAGGCGATAGTAAGGATATCATTTATAAGGGGGTAGATTAAATCATGTAGATTATAGCTGTACATTATAAAACTGTAGACTATAACATGTAGATTATAGCTATACATTATAAAGCCGTAGATTATATCATGTAGATTATAGCTGTACATTATAAAACTGTAGATTATAACATGTAGATTATAGCTGTACATTATAAAGCTGTAGATTATAACATGTAGATTATAGCTGTACATTATAAAGCTGTAGATTATAACATGTAGATTATAGCTGTACATTATAAAGCTGTAGATTATAACATGTAGATTATAGCTGTACATTATAAAGCCTGTAGATTATATCATGTTGATTATAGCTGTGGATTATAACATGTAGATTATAAAGCTGTAGATTATATCA
>NW_027209792.1:0-7929 GCF_027789765.1 Dendropsophus ebraccatus | reverse complement strand
CAGAGATTTGTAATCTATGAAAAAATCTTACAGTCTTTCCATTACTTATCAGCTGCTGCAGTGTCCTGCATGATGTGGTGTATTCTTTCCAGTCTGGAGAGTAGAAGGGGGTTTTCTATGGGGATTTGCTGCTGCTCTGGACAGTTCATGACATGGACCGAGGTGGCAGCAGAGGGCACTTGTGTCAGACTGGAAAGGAATACACCACTTCCTGCAGACATGCAGCAGCTGATAAGTACGGGAAGAAATGAGATTTTTTAAGTAAATGACAAATTCTCTGGCACTCCAAATGCGGAAGCTCCAAATGCTGTTTTTTAAAAGTTTGTTTTTTAATACGTGATCCCCTGCAAACAGGTCTGTGACTGGATTATACTTACTATACTATATGTTACTGTGAGATACTTACTCCAAATCCTCCAGACGCTCATCGATGTAGTCGCTGCTGTTGGTGATAGAATAGGGAAGATGGTGAGAACCAAACACACGTTGGAGACATCAGTTTTCTGGCAGAACTTCACCAATAAGAAGGTAGTAGAAAGGATTGTTAAGCAAAAAGTTTTTCCTTTCAAACCAGCTGGTGCCAGAAAAGTGCCAGAGGTTTAGAGATTTGTAATTTACTTCCATTAAAAAATCCCAAGTCATCCATTACTTATCAGCTGCTGAATGTCCGGCAGGAAGTGGTATTCTTTCCAGTCTGGAAAGCAGGAAAGGTTTTCTATGGCGAAATCCAAGAAAAAAGGAGATATTGTCCGCGCGCAGACCATATATAGTATGACTAGTTTATTGATATAGATAAATCCATAGGTAACGCGTTTCGAGAGTGTATAGCTCCCTTTATCAAACCACCAGGATAATGAAGACAATACACAAAAATGAGGTCCATATATACCCCAACACATATAAAACACCTGCCCACAATTATGTCAAAACAGAAGTCCAAATCAAAGTCAGAGTTGTGCTAGCTAATCAAATCACATCCTAACATTACATATAATACAGCTATAGCATCTAGCATATAGCATAACTCAGAATGAGTTTTGTTTCCTATTTGCTAGGTTTTCTATGGGGATTTGCTACACTGCAGTTCCTGTCCCAGACTTAGATGGCAGCATAGAGCAACTGTGTCAGACTGGAAAGAATACACCACTTCATGCAGGACATACAGCAGCTGATAAGTATTGGATATTTTTTATATAGAAGTAAATTACAAATCTCTGGCACTTTCTGGAACCAGTTGATTCAATAGAATTTTTTTTTGGTGAATTACCCCTTAAAAAAAAAAAAAAAAGCTAACACCTGTAATTTTTATAGGCTTGTTGTTGAAGACGAGACTATGAGATACTTACTCCCAATCGTCTGAATCCTCCGCGATGTCGTCGATGTCGCTCCTGTTAGTGATAGAATAGAGAAGATAGTGAAAAACCTAACACACATTAGAGACATCAGTGATGATCGGGGTCTATAGGGGAGGAATTATAGGGTCACACAAGTTTTACATCTTCAGTTTAGATTACTCACCCCGAAATCCGATTCTTCATCTAAAGAAAAAAAATGAAAAGCGTTAGTTTAGAGGAACTGCTTTATAACTTTGTAGAGATACATAGATACATAGAGATATTATAGACAAAACTCACCCTCGCCGTCATCCAGTCCAGCCTGAAATAGGAAATAGAGAGAGTAAGCAGGAGGACATTGGTATATTGCTGAGCATGAGACCTCCTTCTGTGCCCATCTGACCTATGTGCTTGGATGGGATAGGGTGTAGGTGGGGGCCACTATTACACTGCTCATCCAGGATTAGACACACACTCATTTCTTCCAAAAACAGAACGGGGGGGCTGATTTAGTGGGCTATGAAGTAAAATGGTCAGATTTGTAATCCCGCTGTCAGTCCGCTCTGTGAGAAGGTGGGGGGCAGCCCGAGGACCATATGGATAACATCTAGGTTTTTCCATGTGGTCCTGGGGCTGTCTCTACCTTTTCCATGGAGAGGGCGGACAGCGGGATTACTAAGCCGATCACATTGCTCTTGCATACTGCTCCTCAGTATCTTCATTGCTTCTGCCCGCTGTCCTTAGCCGCTGGGTGAACTCCAGAGATGGTACTGTGAAGTTCCACTGGCAGCTGGCGGACAACGGGCAGAAGCCAGGAAAATATGGGGGAGCGGGCAGAAGCACCGGGGAGCGGGCAGAGGTATGTATATACTTTATTATTTTCTTTATACAGTTATCAGCCATCGGCCGTGCATCATTATTACACGTAGTGATGCGCAGTCGGCGGACAATGTTTGTAGGTCAGGACCAAAAATAATCAATCAGTCGATGATCATTGTCTTTATTACAAGGAGCAATAATCTGCAGAATCGGAGCTCTGGCTAGGAGGACCCCACTCTTTTCTAGCTGGGTGTCTGTTTGTGAACCAGCACACTTATGTTTGTGAATAGGTGTGAAGTATCTTTTCAACGCAAGGTATTTCTAGTTTTTTACACTCATATTTCTACTTATACCTTTGCCATCTTTGTCTTGGCCAATTGTTTGTTTTTCTTGAAAAATACAATTACAAACGGTAAAACGAGATATCTGAACAAGAGAAATATTGCAAACCTGATTGTGGCAATCCATTTCTGAGAAAATTCTGTTTTTTTATGTGCTACATGACTACCTTCCCATTGGAAAATTTGCCCTTGATCCAATATGGCGGCCATCAAAATGGTGACGGAATATCAATAAAAAGTACAAATTCCCCAAACCAGCGCCGCAGATGAATATAATGAAGGTAGATGAGTAATCAGTGTCTGTGGATAATTTTATTAGAATCCCATCCAGTACACATTGGGGTAATATACCGTTATATGGTGTCACACATACATATACATATACCGTCATATTGTGTTGCATAGAAAACTCTATTATATAATGCACACCCAATTTTTGGTATAATTTACAATTTTAATTGTCACTTTTGTTTGAAAAATGCGGACAATAAACTAACAAATCAGTGTAAGCTTTTATCTTAGATCTAGGGGTTTATGTGAGTTATCCAGAATTATAAATGTATTGATTTATTTATTTCTGATTTATTTCAAGAACAGCGCCATGCTGATCCTCAGGTGTTATGTGGTATTACAACTCAGTTTTATTCACTTCACTAGAAAATGTGCTGCAATACCACAGAAAAACCGGGGACAATAGTGGCGCTGTTTATGGATGGGAGCAGCTATGGCCCAGATTTATCAAACTGTGTAAGGCAACGTTCACCCATAGTCAAAACATCGGTCGTTGTTGGCAGTGTCAAACAACGGCCACTGTTTTATTTCTATTTGGATTGCAGGCAGGTTTGGGTGTGCCTGGAATCCAATTAACCATAGACATCTGTTCAATATACAGCCATCAGAATGGCCATACAGTTCAATGTGTGCACAGTTTGAACCACGGCCGTTGTTCCTGCACTAGTGGCCGTAAATAATGGACAAGTCAATTGTTTGTGTGGCTGTAGCTAACAACCGCCATTGTTCAATACAGCATGTGAATAAAAGATGCTGTTTGCATAGAGTTCAATGCAGTGCATTATTTTATCACAAGAACGGCCGTTCTTGTCATAAAAAATACATTGTGTGCGCATAGCTTAACACTGAAACTGGTGCCGCTGGCCCACAGCAACCAATCACAGCTCAGCTTTCAGGTGAATCTGTCAGGTCCACAGCAACCAATCACAGCTCAGGAGAATCTGTCAGGTCCACACCAGGTACAGAGCTGCAGACACAGGCAGAGAGGTGATAGAGAGAGAATACAAGGGAAGCCTGGGTCTTTGCTGACGGCCATTTGCAGAGTTATACAATTGCATTTTCTATGCGCTCAATCATTTATTTCCTCTTGACACCCCGACCTCACTCACATATAGGAACCTAGGCGCTATAGACACCCAACAACTGCTAGATACCGTACAGTTATCATTGCCCCCCACCTCTTCCCTCTCCTGTCCTAATTTGGCTGCCAAACAATACCACGTCACCCTCAAAACCACCCTGGACAAACTTGCACCCCCTATACCCCAAACAGCCCGACACAGACGGCCACAACCCTGGCACACATCCAGAACTCGTTTTCTTAGACGGTGTTCTAGGTGTGCTGAACGTCTGTGGAGGAAATCCAAGACAACAGCCAACCTTCTACATTATAAGTCTATGCTAAGAAGCTACTACTCTGCTCTTCACTCTGCTAAGCAATCCTTCTTTACCACTTTGATCTCTTCTCTTTCCCATAACCCAAAACGTCTCTTTGATACCCTCAACTCTCTCCTTAAACCCAAACCTCAGACACCCATCACTAACCTCTGTGCTGAAGACTTAGCCAACTACTTCAAGGACAAAATAGACACAATCCGCCAGGAGATCATCTCCCATTCCCCAGGTAATATTAATCCTATTCCCTCTCACTGTTCCTCCTCATCCTCTCAGCCTTTGAGCCAGTGACAGAGGAGGAAGTCTCCAGACTCCTCTCCTCCTCTCGCCCCACCACCTGCCCTAGTGACCCTATTCCCTCACACCGTCGTCCAGTCTCTCTCTCCTGTTGTCACTACCTACCTTACTAAGATCTTCAACCTCTCCCTCTCCTCTGGCATCTTCCCCTCACTTTCAAACACATCCACCATCACTCCATTACTGAAAAAACCCTCTCTTCCTTTTATCTCTAAACTGTTGGAACGTCTGGTCTATTCAATCCTAACATCGCTACCTCTCTTGAAAACTCTCATTCTTGACCCCCTTCAGTCTGGTTTCCGTCCTCACCACTCTACAGAAACTGCCCTGACTAAAGTCTCTAATGATCTCCTCTCCACCGAATCTAAAGGTGACCATTCACTTCTCATTCTCCTGGATCTGCAGCTTTGGACACTGTAGCCCACCAGCTCCTCCTCTCCATGCTCTGCTCTATCTGTATGTGACACTGTAGCCCACCAGCTCCTCCTCTCCATGCTCTGCTCTATCTGTATGTGACACTGTAAGCCCACCAGCTCCTCCTCCTCCATGCTCTGCTCTATCTGTATGTGACACTGTAGACCACCAGCTCCTCCTCTCCATGCTCTGCTCTATCTGTATGTGACACTGTAGCCCCACCAGCTCCTCCTCTCCATGCTCTGCTCTATCTGTATTGTGACACTGTAAGCCCACCAGCTCCTCCTCTCCATGCTCTGCTCTATCTGTATGTGACACTGTAGACCACCAGCTCCTCCTCTCCATGCTCTGCTCTATCTGTATGTGACACTGTAGACCACCAGCTCCTCCTCTCCATGCTCTGCTCTATCTGTATGTGACACTGTAGCCCACAACAGAGCACACTCCTCTCCATGCTCTGCTCTAATCTGTATGTGACACTGTAGCCCACACCAGCTCCTCCTCTCCATGCTCTGCTCTATCTAGTATGGTGACAACTGTATGCCCACCAGCTTCCTCCTCATCCACCGCGTATCCGCTTCGATCTGTATGTGACAGCTGTAGCCACCAGCTCCTCCTCTCCATGCTCTGCTCTATCTGTAATGTGACACTGTGAGACCCACCACTCCTCTCTTCCATGCTCTGCTCTATCTGTATGTGACACTGTTACCTCTCCACGCTCCGCTCTATCTGTATGTGACACTGTAGACCACCAGCTCCTCCTCTCCATGCTCTGCTCTATCTGTATGTGACACTGTAGCCCACCCAGCTCCTCCTCTCCATGCTCTGCTCTATCTGTATGTGACACTGTAGACCACCAGCTCCTCCTCTCCATGCTCTGCTCTATCTGTATGTGACACTGTAGACCACCAGCTCATCCTCTCCATGCTCTGCTCTATCTGTATGTGACACTGTAGCCCACCAGCTCCTCCTCTCCATGCTCTGCTCTATCTGTATGTGACCCTGTAGCCCACCAGCTCTCCTCCTCTCCATGCTCTGCTCTATCTGTATGTGACACTGTAGACCACCAGCTCCTCCTCTCCATGCTCTGCTCTATCTGTATGTGACACTGTAGCCCACCAGCCTCCTCCTCTCCATGCTCTGCTCTATCTGTGATGTGACACTGGAGATCCACCAGCTCCTCCTCTCCATGCTCTGCTCCTATCTGTATGTGACACTGTAGCCACCAGCTCCTCCTCTCCATGCTCTGCTCTATCTGTATGTGACACTGTAGACCACCAGCTCCTCCTCTCCATGCTCTGCTCTATCTGTATGTGACACTGTAGACCACCAGCTCCTCCTCTCCATGCTCTCAGCTTCTATCTGTAGGTGACACTGTAGACCACCAGCTCCTCCTCTACCCTCGCTCTGCTCTAATCTGTATGTGACAACTGTAGACCACCAGCTCCTCCTCTCCACGCTCCGCTCTATCGGCCTCAAGGACCTCTGGCTCTTTCCTGGTTTTTCCGCCTAATCTCTCTGATCTAACCGCGTTCCATTTAGCGTATCACTGTTCTGGCTCCACCTCATTTCCTCTCTCCCCTTACAGTCGGGTTCCTCAGGGATCAGTCCTGGGTCCTCACCTTTTCTCACTTTACACTTTACCCATCGGACAAATCATCAGCAAGTTGGTTTTCAGTACCATCTCTATGCTGATGATACCCAGCTACATACCTCCTCCCCGTGATATCACCCCCGCTCTTCTACAGAACACCAGTAACTGTCTGTCTGCCGTCTCTAAGCTATGTCCTCCCTATTCCTAAAACTCAACCTTGCTAAGACTGAGCTGCTTGTCTTCCCTCCCTCTGCTAACCGCCCCCCACCTGACATCTCTGTCTGTGGTGCAACATAACCCCTACACAACAAGCCCGCTGCCCTTGGGGTTATATTTGACTCGTCTCTGTCCTTCACTCCTTCATATTAATCTCTTTCACGTCCTTAATCTGCATCTAAAAAACATTTCTAAAATCCGTCCTTCCTTCCTGTCGAATCTGCTAAAACTGTTCATTGTCGCTCTTATCTCATTCCCGTCTAGACTACTGCAAATCCTTACTAATCGGCCTTCTCATCCTCTAAACTCTCCTCTCTCCAGTCCATTCTCAATACAGCGGCCAGGCTCATCTCCATGTCCAGCCGCTATACAGATGCCTCCCCCCTGTGCCAGTCACTACATTGGCTCCCTATTAAACACAGGATACAATACAAACTCCTCCTGCTCACCCATAAAGCCCTCCACAGTACTGCACCTCCCTATATCTCCTCCCTCATCTCTGTCTACTGCCCTACCCGTGCCTTACGCTCCTCTAACGACTTACGACTAACATCCACCTTAATCCGCACCTCTCACTCCCGTCTCCAGGACTTCACCCGAGCTGCACCAGTTCTATGGATGCATTACCCCAAGACTGTCAGACTCACCTCCAATACACAAAGCTTCAAACGTGCCCTCAAACTCATCTGTTCAAGCAGGCTTACCAGGTTCCCTAATTTTGACAGCTACCCTAAAACCCACCCCCCCCCCCCCCCCCCCCCCACACACACACACACACACACACCAAGAATTTAAGCACTTAGACCTGTGCATGTAGGCATTGGCTGGTGACAGGTTCACCCACCCTTACTTGCACTGCCTTATTTATAAAGATGGCCGAACCACAAGAACAATGATGCACTTTGCCATTTTGTCTTGCACCCCCTCCTGATAGTGGGTAAGCTCATGCATGCGAGCAGGGACCTCACTCCTCTTGTATGGATAACTATATGTATATCTCTGTAATGTCTGATTTCTGCCTATGTATGTACCCCCAGAATTGTAAAGTGCTGCGGAATCTGTTGACGCTATATAGATAAAAATTATTATTATTATAAATTATTCCCTAATCTACAAAGCAGAAATCTGCAACATAAAATTCACAGTATAAAATCTGCAGCAAACACAGTACATGTGAATGTTCCCCCCTAACCCCTTAAGGTCAAAGCCAATTTTCGTTTTTGCGCTT
>NW_027209791.1:0-8031 GCF_027789765.1 Dendropsophus ebraccatus | reverse complement strand
AGTAAATGGGAGACTCGAGTATATTTGCAGGGGACCCAAGTTCGGTAGAGAGAAGGTGGTGAGAAAACCTGTCAACCTCAGAAAGTGATGGAAACACAACGGACATGGCCAGGAGACAGCAGGGGCAGCATGTACGGACGCCGCTGCCTAATGCCACCATTATAACTAATTCTGGCCGGGTGGTCGGGTGGTCGACCTGAAGACAATAGTGCTGACCCAGACCAAGATGGGCGAGAGGCAGATGTGACCAGGGACAAAGGCCTTGGAGAGTGTTCCCCTGCCAGTGCCACCTGACAAGCTGACTGCTCCCCTCCTCCCCCCTTAATAACCTGCGCTGCAGCATGTCGCCCCCTGACTACTTTAGCAGTTGGGGTCACTTTCCCTGTATCATGTGACCACTTCTCCCCACCGCTGATTTGAGTAGGAGTGGCTCAGTGATTAGCAGTGTAACCTTGCAGCGCTGGGGTCCGGGGTTCAGATCCCACCAAGGACCACATCTGCAGGAAGTTTGTACCCACGGCAATGAGCGGGCACAGTCTGATCGTCGTGATCGCTAATTAAGAATTCAGATGCAGGGGGCGGAGCCTGACCTGACAGTAGGACGTCCTATATCCTGACTCTTACACCCCATAACCTGTTCTATAAAGATCTCCCCCCCCCCCCCCCCCCCCTGTGTTCCTGTGACTCTGGGGCACAGCACCTCTCTCTGACTCTCCTGACAGCGGCCTTTCCTGTGTGGCCGGAGTGATTCACGGCCACCCGGACCGATCTCTGCTCTTCCCGACCACACACTGAGCTCTCTCCTGCACCCCCCTTCAGGTATCTCTGTCAGTGCAGCCAGAGACCCTCACACCACTATAGCAGGTGGGGAAGAAGGAAGCCGCCATCTTGCTCTGGTGGTGCCCTGTGACTGTAGCATCCTGCTGATTTGTGGCACCCCAGAGCCAGCCACAGGATAACACAGGGCAGAGTTGTGTGACGCACATCCCCCCCTCCAAACGGCATCTCTATAGCCCACAACCTGACGCTGTATATTCCTAGCTATACTCATATCTGCCACAACAGCACCACCTTGTGGACTATTTTGGAATTGCCTTCTGGTTATTGAAATCTCATATTTATGACAAGTTGATATCTTCCTAAAGCTCCGTTAGCCGGGTGCGACTTATAGAAAATGGTCACATTTATATTCATACCTTCCCGGCCCCCCGGAGCTCTTCTTCCCACCTTCCGATGTAATTTTTCTCTTACTACATGGAGAAATTCCTTACTAAAACCATGGCAACCACTACAAAACGATCGTCTTACCAATCTCGTAGTCAGACAAAAACTCAGCCCAAGACACCTGCAACAAAAACCCGTAAGCAAGCTGGAAACACGTCTGACCCTCTATCTCCACAGATGGAAGAGTCTCAACAATCACGTCCAGATATCCTACACCCTGATGACATCACGCCTCCAAATGTATCACTGTCACGTAGCACCGACTCGTGCTCTGATCCTCCTCCAGCTGCCACACCGGCCCACTAGGTCTCTCGCTACCTATTGCCCCTTCTGGATAAACATTTCGATATGCCACGTTCTTCCACAAACTGCTTTGGCGCAAATTAATGCGAATACTCCGAAAATTGTAAACCTGGAAACCCGAACTGCTTCTTGTGAACAATCCTTGATCAAAATTGAGCAATCTCTCAACCAACGACAGAATGCAGAAATTATCCTCAGAGATAAGTGGGAAGATCTTCAAAACCGGGACAGGAGGAACAAGCTAAAATTATTATGTTAATTTGTTTTCCCTAAGACCCATTGGCATCACAACATATGGGGGTAAATTCGCCCCTGCGAGCCCCTGGGACGAAGGAATATTTAATGAAAAAATAACAATTAAATTTTAATCCCCTCCTCCATGAGGTATAAATAGGCTCCACCTCCCCCTAGACCTCAGTCTAATTATAAAGAAACATAAAACACAGGGAGGGAGTCTTGTGATGCCAATGGGTCTCAGGGAAAACAAATTAACATAATAATTTTAGCTTCCCTTACGTCCCATTGGCATCACAACATATGGGGAATTAGCAAGCATTATCCCCAATGGGCGGGTTATTTATTACGTCCGCATTAAGAACAGATCTTGCAAAGGTTGTTCTTGACAAGAAAGAAGTATCCAGCCTGAAATATCTCACAAAGGTAGTCAAAGACGACCAGGTAGCTGCCTGGCATATGTCCTCAGGTGGCACAGCGGCACGCTCTGCCCAAGTGGAGGCCACAGCTCTAGTAGAGTGAGCCCTGGTAAATTCTGGTGGATCCACATCTGCAGAAGAGTAACATAAGGCAATGGAGTCACAGATCCATCTGGATATTGAAGGTTTTGAAGCCTTTCTCCCCATGTTCTTTCCTGCGAAAGGGATAAAGAAATTCTCGTCTTTACGAAAATCACCTACTCTATGTAGATAGATCTTGATAGCTCTGGATACGTCCAATAAAGAAAGATCCAAGTCTTCTTTAGATGATCCAGTAGGAGAAAATACAGGCAATACTATTGTCTGGTTGATGTTGGCAAATGAAGCCACCATAGGCAGGAATCCTGGAAGGAACCGAAGGATAACCTTGTCTTGGGAAAAAATCACGTATGGAGGTGCGGAGCCAAGGGCTTGAAGTTCTCCAACTCTCTTAGCAGAGGTAATGGCTAGTAAAGAGAAAACTTTCAATGTTAACTTGAAGTCTACTTCCTCCCAAGGCTTAAAGGGAGGAAGACACAGGCGTCTCAACACAAAGGATAAGTCCCATGGGTCTACCTGCTTTACCAGGTTAGGCCTAGTCTAGCCTTAACAAAATTCTTTACCTCCAAGATCTGAAAGAAACGTGAGTTTAGGTGTGCGGAGAGGGCTGCTATCTGCACCTTGATGGAACTAGGTTTTAATCCTTTATAGAAGCCTTCCTGTAAAAACTCCAATGACTGTGGAGTAGAAGGTTTAAGTCCATCAATACTCCTGCTTGCACACCAATCTTGAAAATCTTCCAAATATGTGCATAAGATTTATTTGTAGTGCAACTACGAGCGTGAGAAAGAGTATACTATACCTTCTCAGAAAAACTAGAGTCCAATACGGTCCTCTCAGTCTCCGAGCTGTCAAGCTGAGGCTGGAAAGATTCCTGCACAGATTTTGACCCTGGAATATTAGATCCGGATGCAGAGGTAATCTCCAATATTCCCCTCTGCTCATATTCATGGGCAGGGTGAACCATGACCCCTTCGGCCAGAAGGAAGTTATTATTATTACTGACGACTGATCTAGACTGATCTTCGTGAAACTCTGGGAATCATGGCTATGGGAGGAAAGATATACGCCAGCTGGTATGTCCATGGTATTGTCATTGAGTCCACTACCGTGGGATTGTCTGCCCTGTAAAGGGAACAGAAATTCCTCAGTTTGGCATTGCTTGCTGACGCCATGAGGTCTCTCTGAGGAAGCCCCCACCTCTGGGTTAGCTGAATGAACACTCTCCTTGAGAGAGACCATTCCCCCGGTAATGTCAGGCCTCGACTCAGTCGATCCGCCAATATATTGTCGACACCCCTGATATGAATCGCAGAGAGTCTGGTTATTCTGGTTTCTGCCCAACAGACAAATCTTCTCTACTTCCCTGAGGAGAGAAGGGGATCTGGTACCTCCCTGTTTAGGTACGCCACGCAGGCCATGTCGTTCATCTGGATTCTGACTGCTCTCTGTAAAATAGGAGGAGAAAAATGAAGAAGAGCTAGGTAAATCGCTCTGAGCTCCCTCACGTTGGAGGGCAGAGCGGATTCCTGTTGACTCCAAGATCCTGCAGTCGTGATGACTGTCAGATGAGCTCCCCAACCTGTTCCTGAAGCATCTGTCGTGATGGTTATCCAGTGTGGTTCTGAAAATAAAACTCCATGTTTGACTTGTCTCCACCACATTAGGGAATGTCTTGCTTGAGTCGATAGAACATGCATCGCATCCAAGTCCTTCAGTCCTCGGTTCCATACTGTTAGTGCTTCTCTCTGCTCTGAAGAAATCTCATGTGCCATAACGCCCATGGCACCGCGTCCGCAGCTGAGGCAAGGAGCCCTAGAAAGCGCATTTATGTTCTTATGGATACCTGACGAGGAGGAATTAGGAATTAAGTCTGATTTCTCTATGTTGATGAGCCAACCTAATTGTTGAAGTATGTCCTGGACACAACTGAACTCTCAGAAGATCCTGAGTCTGAGTCATAATCAACCAATCGTCCAGGTAAGGGATAACTTTATCCCCTGTAGACGGAAGCGAACCATCATGGTGACACTAACTTTGTGAAAACAAAGGGTGCGGAGGTATTCCGGATGGAAGGACTTTGAATTGTAAGTGTCTTACCTTCCCCTGGATTTGGATGGCGAAGGCTCTCCTGTGAGTCTTCAGAATCGGTACATGAAGATATGCATCCGGTAGATCTATGGTGACCATAAAATCTCCCTCCTGGAGGATAGATTTTACCGATCTTATGTTCTCCATGTGGAACGTCTTCTTTATGATGCACCTGTTGAGATATCGCAAATCTATAATAAGCCTCCAATTTCCGGATGGCTTCAGCACTAGTAACACTGGGGAGTAAACTCCCTGACCGATCTCAGATAGAGGAACATTCTCTAGAGCCTCAATGGAAAGGAGGTAAAGAATTTCTGTCTCTAGGACTAAGTGTCTTTCTGGCTTAAGATTTCTTGACAGAAGAAATCTTGGAGGAGGAAGAGATGATAAATGAAGGACATATTTTGAATAATATTTAACACCCAGTGATCTTTTCTTAATTCTTCCCAGGCAGGGAGAAACAAACTCAGACGTGTTCCCACTGGACAGCTACTGCGTCAGAAGTCTGGTTTCTTGTTGGTGTCCTTATTCTGCTGCTTCCCGGAACCTCTTCTGGAATAGTTTCTTCCTCGACCTCTGTACTGGTATCTCCCTTTGCCTCGCTGAGGAGATTTTGCTCTGCGAAAGGAATCACCGCTCTTATAGGACAATGGTAGGGACTTCCCCTCCTTGTCAGACAATTCCTCCATTAATTTATCCAGCTCAGAGCCAAACAGCCTACCTGGCTGGAACTCCATATTACAGAGCTGAATTTTGGAGTTAGCATCTCCAACCCAGGGTTTTAACCATAGCGCCCTTCGGCAGCGGTCGAGAGCGTACTAGTTTTTTTTACGCTAACCTGGTTCCCTGAGATGCAGCATCGCAGAGGAAGTCAATGGCTAAATGACCTTTTTTTAAGGAGCGAAGGACCTTGTCCCTGCTAGCTCTACCTTCCAAATTTTCCTGGACCTTGGCCAGCCATCTTCTTAGGCTTCTAGAAACCTCAAAGAAGAAATGGAGACTGCCCCTTGGGCTGCCGCTGCCGTATATGATCTCTTGAGGGCTACCTCCACCCTTCTATCCATCGGATCCTTAGGATTGGATCCGTCCTCCGCAGGCAGCACAGTACATTTTGACAGTTTGGCTATGGCCGGGTCCACCTTTGGAGGCTCATTCCAGTTCTTACATTGTTCTTCCTTGAGAACATATAAGGTCTTAAAACCTCTTGCTCAAACCCGGAGCCTTTTCCGGTTCCTTCCATTCCGCCTGTAACATAGACAATGAAGTCTCTCCCACAGAAATAGCCCTAGGCTTTTTTGAGGAGGACCAATCCTATCCTCTTCTATTTCCTCAGGGTGTATTTCAGCTTGCACAGCTTAGCAGAGCTTGTGAATTCTATCAGCTGTGAAATACCCCCTGAATAATTCTTTCTCATCTTCAGAAGTAGAAGAGGTTTCAGAAGAAGATGATGAGTTAACTTCATCAATCACAGTAAAACTGAAAATGACCATAATCCTACAGCCATAAAGTAATATACTCACAGGCTTGGAGTAGAGAGAGAAATACTCCGTTTGGTCTTTAACTTAGGACACGGGCGGCGATTCTCATTAGCCGCTAAAGTCTTTTGCACAGAGTCCTTGACCCATACAACTACATCCTGAACATCAGGCTCCTCATAGGTTTAGGTCTGCATGAAGGACAGCGTACTTAGGCATTCATAAATATTTTTAGGAAAGAAAGGATGAATCTTATCTGGAAAAAATGATCCTCCTACGGTATCCATAGCCGTCAGGTAGAGGAGTCTCACACTCGGCACATGAAGTGCTTCCTTAGGTCTTTTGCCAGCAGCAGGACTGGTCTCCATTTCAGACATCTGCAGATAATCAATGGATTACAATACATATAAACCACTAGCCTGGCTAGAGTGATACCGGAAAGAGACACTAGGTGGCAGCAACACTTACTTTTAAGTATATAGAAGAGAGATCACAGCACTTTGCACTCAGATGTTTTCTATTAGATCCAAATGAGCCACAGAAAATCCTTCCAGAGGAAGACAGCCAGACCTAGAGGCAGCAACAGCTTACCTTCTGCCTTGGACACACGGCTAATCCGGCATGCAGAGAGCGCTCGCCGCTGCCGGCCCCCGAAAGTGACATGGCGCTGATGCCGCAGTGCTGAGACGCACGCAGCGCTGATGCGTTCCACAGTCGAACGCGACTGGAAGAAAAGCCAGCGGCTCGGGTGACACGCAGAGTGCGTTCCAAGACGCACTAGGTAAGAAAAACTTAAAAGCTAAGACCTGCAGAAGCAAATATCAGGATATCAGGATACTACCTGGACACCGGCTCCAGCGGCATCCCAGCAATCATTACCTGGAGAGAAAACCTGAATGCAACAGGTAAACAAGCATAAAAACGGAGGAGGGACAAAGTCCCCTAGGGCTAACAGCAACGAAGTAAGAAAAGACTGAGGTCTAGGGGGAGGTGGAGCCTATTTATACCTCATGGAGGAGGGGATTAATATTTAATTGTTATTTTTTCATTAAATATTCCTTCGTCCCAGGGGCTCGCAGGGGCGAATTTACCCCATATGTTGTGATGCCAATGGGATGTAAGGGAACCTACGTTTTCTGGGCATCCGGAATCCATTGCAGGAGATGTCTTAACTCAATATCCTTCCAATAACCTTCAGGTTTACCTAGCGCCTGACCCATATATGATTGAATGCGCCCACAGAATTGGACCTCCAAGAGGGGAGAGACCTAGACTGGTCATAGCCAAATACCAACACCGGGCTATCAAAGAGAAGATCCTGCGGGCTTACCGCCAAAAGAACACGCTGCTCATCCGGGACAGAAAGATTCTCATCTTTCAAGACTTCTCTGCGGCAGTGGCAGCAAAAAGAAGAGTCTTTACTCCAATCTGCTGTTACCTGTTTGACCACAAAATTAGGTTTCAACTACTCTACCCTGCCCGACTGAAAGTCTCTGACAACGGGAGACCAGTCTACTACGAAGATCCCGAAGAAGCCCGAAGACGGCTGATGAGAGATGAGCCTGGCCAGACCTGCCTCCTAGGGAGCACAATTTCCTTATTTTCTTTAATCTGACGAGCACTTCCTGCTGCCCGACGTTCGGCCGTTTGCTGTGACCTGGGCACATTTTGTATTTTTGGTTCTATGTGCTGATTTGTTGTTTACAGTTCTGTTTTCCCTTCTACACGATTCATTACCCTCCCCGGACACCCGGACCCCTACCCATCCTCCTCCTCAAGAGACCTCCATCCAATAGAAGTCACCATCCCCCGACAGGAGTAGGATGAGTACCTTTGCTCACACACTTTCTTCCACTATCTCACAAGTTAAAGTTGGTTTCCTGAAATGTTTCGAGACTAAACACCGCAGTAAAAGAAACAAAATCCTCAGCCACCTCCACAAACCTCATATAATCTTCCTTCAGGAAACACTGGGTCAGGGGCTCTGAGGGCTAAAGGCCCGATGGATCAAAGAATGGATCTCCGCTCCATACACCTCTAAAGCTCGTGGGGTAGCAATCCTCTTCCACAACTCTCTTTCCTATACTACACATGATAAGTATCTTGACTAGTGATGAGCGAGCGTGCTGGTCCGAGCTTGGTACTCGATTGACTATTGGGGTACTCGATGGTTCTCGTTACTCGGA
>NW_027209790.1:5000-8067 GCF_027789765.1 Dendropsophus ebraccatus | reverse complement strand
GCGGATTGGATGACAGGCACCCTAGGCACCCAGGATCGGCTTTAGTTTCACGTGTATCTCTTAAGCCGGCAGAGAAAACCCACCTGATATGCGCTCCACACAATTGAATAGAGACGCCGTTGATTTTCTATGGGAATTGCAGAAATGACTTCTAAGCCTCAAAATAATGACTTTTTTTCCTAAGGTGGTAGGAATGAAACTCAGTGCGGGCTGGATGGGGTCCCCCCTGGGCACCGCAGACCTAAGCTTGTTTAACTCCTACCTCTTAAAGGGACCGAGAAAAAATGACCTTTTCTGCACTCCAATGTAAGTCAATGGGGCGATTTTTTGGCTATGTGCTAGAAATGAAATTCAGTGCGGATTGGATGACAGGCACCCTAGGCACCCAGGATCGGCTTTAGTTTCACGTGTATCTCTTAAGCCGGCAGAGAAAACCCACCTGATATGCGCTCCACACAATTGAATAGAGACGCCGTTGATTTTCTATGGGAATTGCAGAAATGACTTCTAAGCCTCAAAATAATGACTTTTTTTCCTAAGGTGGTAGGAATGAAACTCAGTGCGGGCTGGATGGGGTCCCCCCTGGGCACCGCAGACCTAAGCTTGTTTAACTCCTACCTCTTAAAGGGACCGAGAAAAAATGACCTTTTCTGCACTCCAATGTAAGTCAATGGGGCGATTTTTTGGCTATGTGCTAGAAATGAAATTCAGTGCGGATTGGATGACAGGCACCCTAGGCACCCAGGATCGGCTTTAGTTTCACGTGTATCTCTTAAGCCGGCAGAGAAAACCCACCTGATATGCGCTCCACACAATTGAATAGAGACGCCGTTGATTTTCTATGGGAATTGCAGAAATGACTTCTAAGCCTCAAAATAATGACTTTTTTTCCTAAGGTGGTAGGAATGAAACTCAGTGCGGGCTGGATGGGGTCCCCCCTGGGCACCGCAGACCTAAGCTTGTTTAACTCCTACCTCTTAAAGGGACCGAGAAAAAATGACCTTTTCTGCACTCCAATGTAAGTCAATGGGGCGATTTTTTGGCTATGTGCTAGAAATGAAATTCAGTGCGGATTGGATGACAGGCACCCTAGGCACCCAGGATCGGCTTTAGTTTCACGTGTATCTCTTAAGCCGGCAGAGAAAACCCACCTGATATGCGCTCCACACAATTGAATAGAGACGCCGTTGATTTTCTATGGGAATTGCAGAAATGACTTCTAAGCCTCAAAATAATGACTTTTTTTCCTAAGGTGGTAGGAATGAAACTCAGTGCGGGCTGGATGGGGTCCCCCCTGGGCACCGCAGACCTAAGCTTGTTTAACTCCTACCTCTTAAAGGGACCGAGAAAAAATGACCTTTTCTGCACTCCAATGTAAGTCAATGGGGCGATTTTTTGGCTATGTGCTAGAAATGAAATTCAGTGCGGATTGGATGACAGGCACCCTAGGCACCCAGGATCGGCTTTAGTTTCACGTGTATCTCTTAAGCCGGCAGAGAAAACCCACCTGATATGCGCTCCACACAATTGAATAGAGACGCCGTTGATTTTCTATGGGAATTGCAGAAATGACTTCTAAGCCTCAAAATAATGACTTTTTTTCCTAAGGTGGTAGGAATGAAACTCAGTGCGGGCTGGATGGGGTCCCCCCTGGGCACCGCAGACCTAAGCTTGTTTAACTCCTACCTCTTAAAGGGACCGAGAAAAAATGACCTTTTCTGCACTCCAATGTAAGTCAATGGGGCGATTTTTTGGCTATGTGCTAGAAATGAAATTCAGTGCGGATTGGATGACAGGCACCCTAGGCACCCAGGATCGGCTTTAGTTTCACGTGTATCTCTTAAGCCGGCAGAGAAAACCCACCTGATATGCGCTCCACACAATTGAATAGAGACGCCGTTGATTTTCTATGGGAATTGCAGAAATGACTTCTAAGCCTCAAAATAATGACTTTTTTTCCTAAGGTGGTAGGAATGAAACTCAGTGCGGGCTGGATGGGGTCCCCCCTGGGCACCGCAGACCTAAGCTTGTTTAACTCCTACCTCTTAAAGGGACCGAGAAAAAATGACCTTTTCTGCACTCCAATGTAAGTCAATGGGGCGATTTTTTGGCTATGTGCTAGAAATGAAATTCAGTGCGGATTGGATGACAGGCACCCTAGGCACCCAGGATCGGCTTTAGTTTCACGTGTATCTCTTAAGCCGGCAGAGAAAACCCACCTGATATGCGCTCCACACAATTGAATAGAGACGCCGTTGATTTTCTATGGGAATTGCAGAAATGACTTCTAAGCCTCAAAATAATGACTTTTTTTCCTAAGGTGGTAGGAATGAAACTCAGTGCGGGCTGGATGGGGTCCCCCCTGGGCACCGCAGACCTAAGCTTGTTTAACTCCTACCTCTTAAAGGGACCGAGAAAAAAAAAAAAAAAAAAAAAAAAAAAAAAAAAAAAAAAAAAAAAAAAAAAAAAAAAAAAAAAAAAAAAAAAAAAAAAAAAAAAAAAAAAAAAAAAAAAAAAAAAAAAAAAAAAAAAAAAAAAAAAAAAAAAAAAAAAAAAAAAAAAAAAAAAAAAAAAAAAAAAAAAAAAAAAAAAAAAAAAAAAAAAAAAAAAAAAAAAAAAAAAAAAAAAAAAAAAAAAAAAAAAAAAAAAAAAAAAAAAAAAAAAAAAAAAAAAAAAAAAAAAAAAAAAAAAAAAAAAAAAAAAAAAAAAAAAAAAAAAAAAAAAAAAAAAAAAAAAAAAAAAAAAAAAAAAAAAAAAAAAAAAAAAAAAAAAAAAAAAAAAAAAAAAAAAAAAAAAAAAAAAAAAAAAAAAAAAAAAAAAAAAAAAAAAAAAAAAAAAAAAAAAAAAAAAAAAAAAAAAAAAAAAAAAAAAAAAAAAAAAAAAAAAAAAAAAAAAAAAAAAAAAAAAAAAAAAAAAAAAAAAAAAAAAAAAAAAAAAAAAAAAAAAAAAAAAAAAAAAAAAAAAAAAAAAAAAAAAAAAAAAAAAAAAAAAAAAAAAAAAAAAAAAAAAAAAAAAAAAAAAAAAAAAAAAAAAAAAAAAAAAAAAAAAAAAAAAAAAAAAAAAAAAA
>NW_027209789.1:0-8095 GCF_027789765.1 Dendropsophus ebraccatus | reverse complement strand
GGGGGGCTACGGGGGGATGGACAGCATGAGGGGGTGACTACGGGGGATGGACAGCATGCGGGGGCTACAGGGGTGGATGGACAGCATGAGGGGGGGCTACGGGGGGATGGCCAGCATGAGGGGGGCTATAGGGGTTATGGACAGCATGAGGGGGGGCTAAGGGGATGGACAGCATGAGGGGGCTACGGGGGGTGGACAGCATGAAGGGGGCTAGGGGGGATGGACAGCATGAGGGGGCTACGGGGGATGGACAGCATGAGGGGGCTATAGGGGGGGATGGACAGCATGAGGGGGGCTATGGGGGGATGGACAGCATGAGGGGGCTATAGGGGGGTATGGACAGCATGAGGGGGGCTAGGGGGGGGATGGACAGCATGAGGGGGGTATAGGGGGGATGGACAGCATAGAGGGGGCTAGGGGGGATGGACAGCATGAGGGGGGCTACAGGGGGGATGGACAGGCACTGGGCTATAGGGGGGTGGACAACATAAGGGGGGCTATAGGGGGGTGGAAAAACTAAGATGGCTATATGGGGTTGGGGAATGGACAACATTAGGGGGCTATAGGGGGATGGACAAGATAAGGGGCTATAGGGGGATGGACAACCTAAGGGGGCTATAGGGGGATGGACAAGATAAGGGGGCTATAGGGGATGGACAACATAGGGGCTATAGGGGGATGGACAACATGATGGGGCTTAGGAGGGAAGGAATGGACAACATGAGGGGGCATATAGGGGGGAATAGACACTGAGGGGGCTATCTATATTGAAGAAGGACAACATGGAGGGGCTATATATATGGGATGGACAACATAAGGGGGTCTACCTATATGGGACAGGGACAACAACTGGGGGCCATATATATGGAGGACTGAACCAAAGGACCATCTATAAAGTGTCTACACAGAGGGGACCATATACTATAAGGATAATATATTATATATATATTTATATATATATATATATATATATATATATATATATATATATATATATACATACACACATACATAGAGTCGGGGCTACCCACCAAATGAGGTGTAAAGGGGCCAATTCAGATGTGCAGTTGTATAGAGATGAGAGATGGTGACAGAGTGAGGAGCCTAATATTGTTTGTTGGCAGATTCTGTGGATTCGTGGCTCGGAGAAGTCTCATAACGGCCCAGGACAGATGGAGAAGAAACAAGAAGAAGAGGAAGAACTCTGATTAGAGAAGACGTCCCTGTGAGTCACCTGATTAAACTGCCACTGTAATGTATATGGTGTATAGAGCCTGGTGTAGAGCTGCCGTCCACCTCTATATGACTGGATGAGTTGATAGTGATCTATGTACGGAGGATTATTCAGTAGCGCGATGGTTAGTCAGTATGTGGTGGTGTTAGTCAGTATGTGGGTTGTTAGTCAGTATTTTGGTGGTATTAGGCAGTAGATGGTGGTATTAGTCAGTATGTGGCGTTGTTAGTCAGTATATGGTGGTATTAGTCAGTGATGGTGGTATTAGTCAGTATGTGTGGTATTGTCACTTGTAATCCGGTACTGTGTTTTATTGGTCTCAGTATACTGGATTTGGTCAGTAACAATATGGTAGTGATGGTTGTGGTGTGGTGTAATATTTCCCCCTTGTATTCTGGTATTATTGGTATACAGGATTTGGTCAGTAACAGTATGGCGGTAATATGTATGATGATAATAATTCCCCCTTGTATACTGGTATTATTGGTAATATCACTCTCAGTATACAGGATTTGGTCAGTAACAGTATGGCAGTAATATGTGTGGGGATATTTGCTCTTTATATACTGGTGCTATTGGTAGCATACAGTAGTATACAGTGTAATCATGCAAAGAAAATTGTCTTATAGCCCAATTACACCGGCCAATTATCGGTAACAAGCGCTCCTAGGAAGCCCCATGTAAAAGTGCCAGAGATCAGCTGACAAGCGAGCAAATGGCCGATAGTCGGCTGATTTGATCTTTTGTGCGGCTGTAAAAATCGTTGTTGGCCGCACATCTCTATATAATCCTGCCCTGCTGATTAGCAATCGTTTGCAGCCCTACACTGCCCCATATCACGCCGTGTTACTGGACCCTTATTAATGTTACCATACATAAGTATAGTGGCAGAAGGGTGGGCCCCAAGAATGATTTCCCCTGGTGGGCCCAAGGACTCCAGTCCGACACTGTATCTATCTATCTATCTATCTATCTATCTATCTATCTATCTATCGATCTCCTATCTATCTATCTCCTATCTATCTATCTATCTATCTATCTATCTATCTATCTATCTCCTATCTATCTATCTATCTATCTATCTATCTATCTATCTCCTATCTATCTATCTATCTATCTATCTATCTATCTATCTCCTATCTATCTAAAATCTATCTATCTATCTATCTATCTATCTATCTCCTATCTATCTATCTATCTATCTATCTATCTATCTATCTATCTATCTATCTATCTATCTCCTATCTATCTATCTATCTATCTCCTATCTATCTATCTCCTATCTATCTATCTATCTATCTATCTATCTATCTATCTATCTATCTCCTATCTATCTATCTATCTATCTATCTATCTATCTCCTATCTATCTATCTATCTATCTATCTATCTATCTATCTATCGATCTCCTATCTATCTATCTATCTATCTATCTATCTATCTATCTATCTATCTATCTTCTATCTATCTATCTATCTATCTATCTATCTATCTATCTCCTGTCTATCTATCTATCTATCTATCTATCTATCTATCTATCTATCTCCTATCTATCTATCTATCTATCTATCTATCTATCTATCTATCTTCTTTCTTTCTTTCTTTCTCTCTCTCTCTCTCTCTGTGCAGAGTCTGTATACACTGTGGCAATCTACTTCATGTACACAGTTCTGACCCTGGTGCTTAGTATACATGTAGTGCCACAGTATATACAGACACTGGCATCTCTCCTCACCTTGCCTTCTAGGAGTTTTTTTTTTTTTAATAAAAATGTAAAAAGAATTGTCCATAATGTTGTTTAAAATTTTCACCATCATACCCCAACAGCGGAAACAGTACATAACTACTACCCCCAGCATACGTCAATCGCTAAACAGTGCATAACTATTGCCCCAGCATACGTCAATAGCTTAAGAGTGAACTACTGCCCCAGCATACCCCAACATCTAAACAGTGCATAACTACTGCCCCCAGCATACATTAACAGCTAAACAGTGCATAACTACTACCCCCAGAATACCCCAACAGCTAAACAGTGCATAACTACTACCCCCAGCATACCCCAACAGCTAAACAGTGTATAACTACTACCCCCAGCATACCCCCAACAGCTACACAGTGCATGACTACTGCCCCCAGCATACCTCAACAGCTAAACAGTACATAACTACTACCCCCAGCATACCTCAACAGCTAAACAGTGTATAACTACTACCCCCAGCATACCCCCAACAGCTACAAAGTGCATAACTACTGCACCCTGCACGGTAAGCAGTGTAATTGCCAAATAGGTCAAGTCCAAATTTGCTGTTTTTTAGTGAAGTCACATCCCAGAGAAAAATTCAAAAAGTGATGAAAAGGTCACATATATAACAGGGGGGGGGGGATTGATGATAGATAGATTATAGATAGATAGATCGTACTTCCATTGGGGGTCGGGTGGTTTGGGGGGCTGGGGTTTAGGGGTGGAGCTTGTTGTAGTAGGATTTAGTATATCGTATCTAAATACTACAGCCTCCCGTCTTGTTTGTGGTTTTATTGTGGGGGGTTGTCTGGAGGGGTGGGAGGCTGTAAGATTTAGTCTGTCACCATGAGGGGGTATCAACAGGGGTGGGGGGCGCCAAAAGAAAGTTTCGCACGGGGCGCCATCTACCCTAAGGCCGGCCCTGTATACAACTTTCCTTATTTGTCTGTTCCAGAATATACCGTACTTGATAAACACAATGACTAATGTGTAGAGCAGAAATATCCTGTACAGAAGCTCATAATAAATGACTGTACTACCTATTTGCTTTGATTTAACCTAATGGAAACTCGAACAAAAGAAAATCTTGTTCTCCCCGACACCCAGCAACTTTAAGTGCATTTGTTTTAATTACTTTTCTACATAAGTAAGAGTTTGGATTGTATTTGTAGTGTCAATTCAATGTTTAGCGTTTTTTTTCCTATTCAAGGCCCCGCTGTCGATGTTTCTTCGGTCTGAATTACATTTCCTCTGTAGTATAGAACATTCTTTTCCCTAAAGGGGGGGTTCACACCTCAACGTCCCTTTGAGAAGGCGACAAAGCAATCTCTGCGGTGTCCAAGACAAAATACAAACAGAAAATGTGTACAGAAACCATTTTACTCGCAGCTTGCAGACTTAAGTGCGTCCTGCGGTGACTTTAAAGGTGCACATAGATAAAAGCATTAGTGCAGCCCAGCGGGAAATTATCCATTAATTTTTTCGTATTGTTATTTCAATGCTGAGCCTGAAATGGCGCAAATAACAGGAAAAATGCTCTGATTGTAAATCATCCATAAAGAACAATGCACTTCTCTTTACCAATTCTGCCAAAACTTCTCATAAATGTGAGGTTCATATTCCTAGCTACGGTATATGACTATTCTGCACTTGGCTCAAGGGAGCCCAAAGGTCCCACCATTATTACAGACAGCACATGACAGAAGGAGGGTCTTTTTTTTTACTGACAATGCATTCAACCCAGGAGTAAAAATAGTAAATTTGTATCAGGACCCCACATAGGCACCTGGCCCGGGTTATACCTGCCACTTGTGCACCCCCTATTGCTTTGTTCCTAAATTTAAAGGGGTATTTCACTCAACATAACTTTTCCTAAGTTGCTGCGATCTTGGGGGGCTGCCTTCTTGCTTCGGCTGTTCTTAACAGCATTTAGTGACATGCTTTACAACAAGACTCATAGACATAGACCACAATAGACAGAGTCTATTCCCTTGAGATGAATGTGAAACATTACTGAGCGTACTCTGTGACTAGAAGCTGCTATTGTGTCCTCTATCTACTTGTGTCACATGTTGCTGCAATGCTGTACAGATCACTTTTCTGCACAACAGACACGACAGGAAGGGGGAGATTTATCAAACACGGCATAAAGTGAAACTGGCTCAGTTGCCCCTAGCAACCAATCAGATTCCACCTTTCATTTTTCAAAGCGTCTGTGAGGAATGAAAGGTGGAATCTGATGGTTGCCGGTGGCAACTGAGCCAGTTTCACTTTACACCATGTTTGATAAATCTCCCCCGAAGTCTCTGCTTAGTTTAAGCCCCAGTGGTGAGAATGGAAACTGCATGATTTCAGGATTATTTTATAATACAGACTTTAAAAAAAAGGAAAATTCTTTTATGTTTAACATAAAAACATTATTTAAACAATTAGTCATTTTCTAAGGACACATTCCCTTTAAGGTCAGACCCACTTAAGTCTATCCGCTATGATTTACAGCATGCACAAAATCATACATGCCTTGGGGAGGTACTGCCATAATATAAAATCATTTGAGGGCCATACACTACATGGCACGCGCACTGTTATATACTGAGTGCGGCAGGGGTATAGCGTGGGTAGTGGCACCCAGGGCAAGGCAAAGTATTGTGCCCCAAGATGCCCCCCAGGAGTGCACTTAACCCCAAGATTGCTCTAAGCTGTGCACTTAACCCCAAGATTGCTCTAAGCTGTGCACCTAACTCCAAGATTGTCCCCAGCAGTTTATTTACCCACCCCCAAGATTGCCCCCAGCAGTGCATATAACCCCAAAATTGTCCTCAGCAGCAGCAGTGCAGCTAACCTCAACATCATCCCCAGCAATGCAATTAACCGCCATGATGTCCCCCAAGTGCACTCAACCCAACAAGATTGCCCCCAGCAGTGCAGTTAACCCTCAAGATTGCCCCCAGTAGTAAAATAAATCCCCCAAGATTGCCCTCAGCAGTGCCTTATGGACACAACTTACGGCACTGTACCGGGCACAAGCGTCCAGGGGCCGAACTGAAAACTCCACTGCTGTCTTAAAGGTATTATCCAGTGCTACAAAAATATAGCCTCTTTCTTTCAGAGTCAACACGACTCTTGTCTCCAGTTCAGGTGCGGTTTGCAATTAAGCTCCATCCACTTCAATGGAACTAAGCAGCAAAACCCCGCCCAAGCAGGAGACAAGAGTGGGGCTGTCTCTGGAAGGAAGTGGCCATGTTTTTGTAGCACTGGATAACCCCTTCAAAGTGTATCTGTCAATAGAAGTCTTCGACTAAAGGATATATTGCTCTCTCCTTCCTTTTATACTACCTCCCTCCACCCCCTCTCTTTTTTATACTTCTCTTTCCTCTTACAATACCTCTATAGAGATTATTAGTTCTGCATACAACTTTCAGAACTTATTCTGTGCTACCTCCTTGGATATTGGCCTGCTGGCATCGCAGTTGGCCCCTACCTTCTGAGCACAGGTCATAGTGGCTTCTTCTGTTTGTATGACTTAATTGCCTCTGTTGTACCAAGTCATTCTTTTCCATTGTGAGCATATTGTAACACGTGACCTGACTGTAGTTTGTTCATGCCTTTCCATAAAAATATATATATAAAAAAATGGATAAAAAGAAGAAGTGCTAGGCTAAAGGCCTTATTGCACTAAATCTTATTGCACTATTATCAGCCTTACTTGGCCGATTACTGGCCATTCCAGCTCATAGACATTTGGTGTAACAGCGCATGTTAAAAGGAACAATCGGCTGACATTCACAATGTCGACTGATTGCGGTCTTTCAACTTGCTGAAAGATTACGCTTTGTGCAACGACAGTGTGCAGAGCGTCATTCCGTGTAATAGGAGCGACATTATTGGACCCTGTAATACAGCCTTAAAGGGGTATTCCCCTCAAACATAGCTTTTCATATATTGCTGCCCATGGTGAGACTAACAATTCATTCCATACTTGTTATTATCTACTCAGTCTCCTTCCCCTAGTTCTCAGCTGCTGCTTTCTCTCTGTCTCCCCCTCTTCCCCTCTCCCTTCTGAGACAGCCGATGTAAACAAGTCCCTGACTGGCTTTATCTGCAACATTGAAGCTTCTTTGTAATGCGGTTCATCAATTGAGTTTATTAGCAACTTGACCTTAGTTTATCCCTCCCAGCATTACAAAGAAGCTAAAAAGTTGCAGTCAGGGACTTGTTTACATCAGCTGCCTCAAAAGGGAGGGGAGAGGGGAGACAGAGAGAAAGACTCACAAACAGATTTTTGTGTCTTCAGCAGAAAGCAGCAGCTGAGAACTGAGGGAAGGAGACTGAATAGATAATAACAAGTATGGAATGAATTGTTATTCTGACCATCGGCAGCAACATATCAAAAATTATGTTTGAGGGGAATACCCCTTTTAACCCCTAGGCAACCCTGGGCGTACCTGTACGTCCTGGTCTGCCTAGGGATGTTCAGAGCGGTGCCGAGCGGCGGCTACCCTCTAAACCGCCGCGGTCCCGGGTTCTACTTGTAGCCCGGGACCGTGGCTATAAGCGGCATGGTCCGATCGCTGTGCCCGCTAATTAAGTAATCAGATGCAGTTGACAACTGCATCCGATTACTTACTGCAGCCCATCCCTGGTGTCTATTGGGGTGGACCGCCCCCCCGGGACGTTGTCCCGGAGAAGCGATCCACACAATTCGGCTCGGGCCGAGGTCTGTGTCGCAATGGTGCTGATCCCGGCTCGGCACTCGATTGCTTCCGGCTGCAGCAGCCGCAAGCAATCAATGTGCCTATCGCATTGATCTATGCAGTATAACTATAACAACAGATTGATCAAACAGTCTGATACACATGGCTAAATGTGGCACATTTTTAAGGCTTTAAACCATCTAAATTTTGGTACATGTGGGCCATTGTGTTTTGAACAATAGGTAATCTTCTGACAACACATTAGTTTATATCATATGTGACTGCACTGTCTAGACTAGAGTGCTCTTAGTGTATGATGGATTAGATATAAAGGGCTGTCCTAGTGATGGATTCCCTTTTACTAGTATCAGTGTAGACATCCCCTATATATCTAAGTGCCTGCACAATGAAAGAGTCGTCTATA
>NW_027209788.1:0-8192 GCF_027789765.1 Dendropsophus ebraccatus | reverse complement strand
GCCTTTGCTTTAGTTGCCTTACTCGATGGCGGAAGAGTAAAAGCCAAGAACCTGTTTGTCAGCACAACTATTGTTGTTGTATACTTTACAGTCATATTTCAGGTATGTTTCTTTCTGTAACAATAAGATTGACATTCTGGGGGGAGGACATTAAAACTGTGAAAATGAATGCTGGTTGTGTCCATAGTACCCAATCACAGCACAGGTTTCATTTTATAAGAGCTCCTTAAGAAATAAACCTCATTGGGTTTTTTTACTATGGGCAGACCAGAGGGACCAGAAGCACTAAGCACTCTCATACAAGACATCTCATACAAAGAACACTGATGCACTGACTATATTGATGTCACCTGTAAAATACTAAGGAAATCCTCATGACCTGTTAGGGGTACTGGAGGATTAGAGTCAACACTGTGGATATGCCATAAATGTTTAGAAAAAAAATCCAGACTGTATAACTCTCCTAACTATAGATCAAATTCCTGGTTTAGACAGCTGAAAATAGGAAAAAGTCATTTTTAAAGGGAACCTGTCACCCGGCATTCCGACGCTGAGCCCGCCCGAGCCCCCCAGTGCAGCCCCGATACTTACCCTTTGCTGCAGGTCCCGCGCCTGGACCTGGTCCCCGGACGGAGATATCGGCGCCGGAAGGTGAGCACGCGCTGTATGCAAATAACATGAGATGAGTATGATGCCCATAGAGAATGACTGTAGCCATCATTCCTCTATGGGCGTCGGACTCATCACTGGAGCCGCACGCGCACGGCTGCTGACGGCGATATCTCTGTTCCGGGACCGGCTTTAGGAGTGGGACTTGCAGCAAAGGGTTAGTATCCGGGGCTGCACCAAAGGGTTGGGCAGGCTCAGCGTCGGAATGCCAGGTGACAGGTTCCCTTTAAGCTAATTAAGGCAGTGGAGGCTTTGCCTACAATGTCACTAATTTTGGTGGTCTAGGGTTAAACAAGGGGTAGGGTTGATCCTATTAGCTGAATAAAGAATATGCCTAACGCCACAGTTAAAATCACCAGCTTTTATGAGCATATTAATTTCGTCATCACTGGATTAATTAGGAATATGTTGTAACCCAAGTTACCTATTACAAATAAAGTGCTTTGATCAGGGTATCACCCAGATATATACATGTACAGGTTCGGACTGGGCCACTGGGGAGCTCTATGTACTTCATTCGTTGGATTGTTACCCAGTATCTACTATCTGTTATTGCTGAGGCACCACCCTGTATCTCCATACATTGCTCTGGCTTCTAAAATGCAGCGGATTGGGAGCATTTTGGCCGCTACGTGTAAATTAAGGTAGTGCTGGTCTATGTTTCTTTCTGTGTATCTTTGTCATCTGTGTGTGTTTGAACATCTTTATCATGTATTTGTTTGTGTGCCTGTGGCTATGTTCACACAATGTCAAAAATAGAGAAAAGGCGGCCAATTTTGATATTTAAAATAACTTCCATTTTTGCCGCGATTTAACTGACTGCAATGGCAATGCATTGAAGTCAATGGAAGAACGGACGTCCGATGCACACAATGCATTGGATAACGGACGTTTTTACCACAGACATCAAAATAATGAACATTATTTGCACACAATTTTTTCTTTGTCACTGTTCTTCTCTCCGTTTTTACTATTAAATTCAATGGACTTTTCAATTAAGCCACACCCAAAGGCAATTAGTAACCCCAAACTAGAATAATGTACAAAAACAGTCATTGCACTAAGGGGGAGGCCAGGCTGTTAAAAAAACGTCCGTTATTTTAGACTCAAAATGAGAGGCGTCATTTTAAACAGAGCTGAAAAAATGTTGTGTGAGCATAGCCTGTGTGTGTAATCTGCTTGTGTGTTTTCATGTTTGTGCCTATGTAATGTGTATGTGTGTGTGTGTGTTCACGCACACACATCTATTATGTATATAGTGTATATTAAGTAAATGTGTAATTCTATAGATCTTTATATAGAGAGAGAGATGGTAGGATCTCTAGAAGTTTTCTATAGATTTTATTTAAAATGTATGCAGTATGCATGTAAGACACTACATATAAACATATGGACTGTATGTATTAAAACTATCTCTTTAGTGTATATACTTATATGTATAGTCCTACATGCATATTGCATACATTTTAAGTAAAATCTATAGAAAACTTCTAGAGAGCCTACAATTCTATATGCTGTATATACATACACTTGGTTCTAGCAGTACAAGAGCCAGGTAGTACACCCAGAGTATTTCTATTTCTTTCTTTTTCCAATTATTTTTACCAATTTACATCTCCTATGTGGATTGAGCTCACACACTCTTTGTCCTGTCTTAATAGATGTTTATATATGTAATCTGCTTGTATAGGTGTTATGTTTTGTATCTGTCATGTGTCTATTTGTGTGTGGTTTGTATGATTAGATGTATGTGTGTTGGTGTCTGCATTTTTGTGTATCTCTATTTGTGTGCATGTGTACATGTATACAATGTCAGAATATTCCTTAAACTGAATGTACCATCAGATGTATGTGCAAAAAAAATTTGCAGTACCTTGGCATGGTGATCTGTGCCACAGTCCTTTTTTTTCTTTAAAGCGCCACCTAGTTCCTGTGCTTGACATAATTTTTTTCTTGTGCACCAGTATGCTCTATGCGCTGGAGGGGGCCCGGCGCCCCCAGTGTCATGATATCCCCTTCCCTTGGTAACTTGGCCTTGTCGATTCTAATGAAGGCGCGTCACTAGGCTGATGGTACATTCTCTTTAATATTGACTGTCAGGATGTATGTCCAGGGCTCCCAGGTGGCCCATAGCCACACAACCTGTCCATATTCCATGGCATCCCTCACTCTGGGATTTCAGGGCTACATGCTTTAGATCCCCAGTCACAAAGAGAAGATAACCGCCAGCTCCCCAATCTCCACTGTAGCTGAAATAGGCCTGTGACCTACAAATCATCAGCTGTAGCTGACAGTGTCACATACAAGTGCAGGCAGCGTGATAATGCCATCATACTAACTGCACTACTAAAGACCCTTAAAAGATCATATTAAAGATCCTATTTATACCTCACCTGGTGTCCTCATCTGACTTTTCCTCATCCCCCGCTGAATGCTCCCGCCTCCACTTCTGGGAAAGGCTAAAAGCTATAAAGTCACTGGAACAGGTCTCTCTGTGTCATCCATGGGATCACCCTCACTAGGTATACTGATCAAGCTACAAGAAGTCCTTACCTTTTAGTGTACCAAGTTATCCTTCGAGTAAAGTCTTAATATATTTTCACCACTATCGTGTTAAGACTTTTATTAAAAAAATATATGTCCCTGTGTGTATGCTGAAGAAGACAAGGGCCCCAGCACCCTTGGACCCCACTGTGACAGGAAGGTTTTAAAAGGTGAGCCCTGAGGGTTGCACTACACCACCTAGCAACACAACCCCTCAGCATACCACAGCACAACACCAAAGGGGACATTAAACCCCCATATAGTTTTGGAGATGCCTGCCTGCACAGGCAACCATGCTTACAGCCCTACAGCAGAGCATGAGCAGAAAATCAAACAGAGACTCCCGCCTGTGTGCCAAAGTTGGGTTCATTTTGGTTGCCATACAGGAAAATGTTAAAATATTTATTATAAAACAATGCACATCTGCTTTAGAGTATACTGTAGGGTGATCAGCCACAACATTAGAAACCTCTGCATAATGTTATCTAAAGCTTCTATTATAACAGGGCCACTGTGAGGAGCAAACGAGCGCTGTCAGAGCTTATTTGCTTCTCGTTCCCCGCTCTCTGCCGCTGCTATTACACACGGCGGGTGAGGGGGGGGGGGGAGAGGTGTGGGGGGCATACCGCTCCTATTCCACGGCGCAAAGGCAGCATATCGCTGCTATATGAGTGATTTGTCGACTACAATGATCAGCCAACATCATTTATGTCGGCTGGTTGTTGTGTTTCTACTACACAGGACGATTATTGGCCATAATGGCCAATATCGGCCGAAATGCGGCCAATAATAGTTTTTGTGTAATAGGGCCTTAAGTCCCAACCTGGATCCCTGGTGGTCCTCCTGCATCCTCCCTTTTAGCAATTACACCTTACATTTACATAGTTTACATAGCTATGGGGGGGGTAACTATGTAAATGTAAGGTGTAATTGCTAAAAAGGGAGGATGCAGGAGGACCACCAGGGATCCAGGTTGGGACTTAAGGCCCTATTACACAAAACTTATTATTGGCCGCATTCGGCCGATATTGGCCATTATGGCCAATAATCGTCCTGTGTAGTAGAACACAACAACCAGCCGACATAAATGATGTTGGCTGATCATTGTAGTCGACAAATCACTCAGATAGCAGCGATATGCTGCCTTTGCGCCGTGGAATAGGAGCGGTATGCCCCCCCACACCTCTCCCCCCCCCCCCTCACCCGCCGTGTGTAATAGCAGCGGCAGAGAGCGGGGAACGAGAAGCAAATAAGCTCTGACAGCGCTCGTTTGCTCCTCACAGTGGCCCTGTATAATAGAAGCTTTAGATAACATTATGCAGAGGTTTCTAATGTTGTGGCTGATCACCCTACAGTATACTCTAAAGCAGATGTGCATTGTTTTATAATAAATATTTTAACATTTTCCTGTATGGCAACCAAAATGAACCCAACTTTGGCACACAGGCGGGAGTCCTCTGTTTGATTTCTGCTCATGCTCTGCTGTAGGGCTGTAAGCATGGTTGCCTGTGCAGGCAGCATCTCCAAACTATATGGGGGTTTAATGTCCCTTTGGTGTTGTGCTGTGGTATGCTGAGGGGTTGTGTTGCTAGGTGGTGTAGTGCAACCTCAGGGCTCACCTTTTAAAACCTTCCTGTCACAGTGGGGTCCAAGGGTGCTGGGGCCCTTGTCTTCTTCAGCATACACACAGGGACATATATTTTTTTGAATAAAAGTCTTAACACGATAGTGGTGAAAATATATTAAGACTTTACTCGAGGATAACTTGGTACACTAAAAGGTAAGGACTTCTTGTAGCTTGATCAGTATACCTAGTGAGGGTGATCCCATGGATGACACAGAGAGACTGTTCCAGTGACTTTATAGCTTTTAGCCTTTCCCAGAAGTGGAGGCGGGAGCATTCAGCGGGGGATGAGGAAAAGTCAGATGAGGACACCAGGTGAGGTATAAATAGGATCTTTAATATGATCTTTTAAGGGTCTTTAGTAGTGCAGTTAGTATGATGGCATTATCACGCTGCCTGCACTTGTATGTGACACTGTCAGCTACAGCTGATGATTTGTAGGTCACAGGCCTATTTCAGCTACAGTGGAGATTGGGGAGCTGGCGGTTATCTTCTCTTTGTGACTGGGGATCTAAAGCATGTAGCCCTGAAATCCCAGAGTGAGGGATGCCATGGAATATGGACAGGTTGTGTGGCTATGGGCCACCTGGGAGCCCTGGACATACATCCTGACAGTCAATATTAAAGAGAATGTACCATCAGCCTAGTGACGCGCCTTCATTAGAATCGACAAGGCCAAGTTACCAAGGGAAGGGGATATCATGACACTGGGGGCGCCGGGCCCCCTCCAGCGCATAGAGCATACTGGTGCACAAGAAAAAAATTATGTCAAGCACAGGAACTAGGTGGCGCTTTAAAAGAAAAAAAAAGACTGTGGCACAGATCACCATGCAAGGTACTGCAAATTTTTTTGCACATACATCTGATGGTACATTCAGTTTAAGGAATATTCTGACATTGTATACATGTACACATGCAACACAAATAGAGATACACAAAAATGCAGACACAACACACATACATCTAATCATACAAACACACACAAATAGACACATGACAGATACAAAACATAACACCTATACAAGCAGATTACATATATAAACATCTATTAAGACAGGACAAAGAGTGTGTGAGCTCAATCCACATAGGAGATGTAAATTGGTAAAAATAATTGGAAAAAAGAAAGAAATAGAAATACTCTGGGTGTACTACCTGGCTCTTGTACTGCTAGAACCAGTGTAATGTATATACAGCATATAGAAATTGTAGGCTCTCTAGAAGTTTTCTATAGATTTTACTTAAAATGTATGCAATATGCATGTAGACTATACATATAAGTATATACACTAAAGAGATAGTTTTAATACATACAGTCCATATGTTTATATGTAGTGTCTACATGCATACTGCATACATTTTAAATAAAATCTATAGAAAACTTCTAGAGATCCTACCATCTCTCTCTCTATATAAAGATCTATAGAATTACACATTACTTAATATACACTATATACATAATAGATGTGTGTGCGTGAACACACACACACACATACACATTACATAGGCACAAACATGAAAACACACAAGCAGATTACACACACAGGCTATGCTCACACAACATTTTTTCAGCTCTGTTTAAAATGACGCCTCTCATTTTGAGTCTAAAATAACGGACGTTTTTAACAGCCTGGCCTCCCTTAGTGCAATGACTGGTTTTGTACATTATTCTAGTTTGGGGTTACTAATTGGCCTTTGGGTGTGGCTTAATTGAAAAGTCCATTGAATTTAATAGTAAAAACGGAGAAAGAACAGTGACAAAAGAAAAATTGTGTGCAAATAATGTTCATTATTTTGATGTCTGTGGTAAAAACGTCGTTATCCAATGCATTGTGTGCATCGGACGTCCGTCTTCCCATTGACTTCAATGCATTGCCATTGCAGTCAGTTAAATCGCGCAAAAATGGAAGTTATTTTAAATATCAAATTGGCCGCCTTTCTCTATTTTGACATTGTGTGAACATAGCCACAGGCACACAAACAAATACATGATAAAGATGTTCAACACACACAGATGACAAAGATACACAGAAAGAAACATAGACCAGCACTACCTTAATTTACACGTAGCGGCCAAAATGCTCCCAATCCGCTGCATTTTTAGAAGCCAGAGCAATGTATGGAGATACAGGGTGGTGCTCAGCAATAACAGATAGTAGATACTGGGTAACAATCCAACGAATGAAGTACATAGAGCTCCCCAGTGGCCCAGTCCGAACCTGTACATGTATATATCTGGGTGATACCCTGATCAAAGCACTTTATTTGTAATAGGTAACTTGGGTACAACATATTCCTAATTAATCCAGTGATGACGAAATTAATATGCTCATAAAAGCTGTGATTTTAACTGTGGCGTTAGGCATATTCTTTATTCAGCTAATAGGATCAACCCTACCCTTGTTTAACCCTAGACCACCAAAATTAGTGACATTGTAGGCAAAGCCTCCACTGCCTTAATTAGCTTAAAGGGAACCTGTCACCTGCATTCCGACGCTGAGCCTGCCCAACCCTTTGGTGCAGCCCCGGATACTAACCCTTTGCTGCAAGTCCCACTCCTAAAGCCGGTCCCGGAACAGAGATATCGCCGTCAGCAGCCGTGCGCGTGCGCTCCAGTGATGAGTCCGACGCCCATAGAGAATGATGGCTACAGTCATTCTCTATGGGCATCATACTCATCTCATGTTATTTGCATACAGCGCGTGCTCACCTTCCGGCGCCGATATCTCCGTCCGGGACCAGGTCCAGGCGCGGGACCTGCAGCAAAGGGTAAGTATCCGGGGCTGCACTGGGGGGCTCGGGCGGGCTCAGCGTCGGAATGCCGGGTGACAGGTTCCCTTTAAAAATGACTTTTCCTATTTTCAGCTGTCTAAAACCAGGAATTTGATCTATAGTTAGGAGAGTTATACAGTCTGGATTTTTTCTAAACATTTATGGCATATCCACAGTGTTGACTCTAATCCTCCAGTACCCCTAACAGGTCATGAGGATTTCCTTAGTATTTTACAGGTGACATCAATATAGTCAGTGCATCAGTGTTCTTTGTATGAGATGTCTTGTATGAGAGTGCTTAGTGCTTCTGGTCCCTCTGGTCTGCCCATAGTAAAAAAAACCCAATGAGGTTTATTTCTTAAGGAGCTCTTATAAAATGAAACCTGTGCTGTGATTGGTACTATGGACACAACCAGCATTCATTTTCACAGTTTTAATGTCCTCCCCCCAGAATGTCAATCTTATTGTTACAGAAAGAAACATACCTGAAATATGACTGTAAAGTATACAACAACAATAGTTGTGCTGACAAACAGGTTCTTGGCTTTTACTCTTCCGCCATCGAGTAAGGCAACTAAAGCAAAGG
>NW_027209787.1:0-5000 GCF_027789765.1 Dendropsophus ebraccatus | reverse complement strand
GATAGATAGATAGATAGATAGATAGATAGATAGATAGATAGGAGATAGATAGATAGATAGATAGATAGATAGATAGAGATAGATAGATAGATAGATAGATAGATAGATAGGAGATAGATAGATAGGAGATAGATGGTAACAATAGGATACACAAGCATGGGGACATATAGGGACACTATAATACCTCTCCTGATATCCATTCATCCGACCTGGACACCACAACCATCCCTAGCTATGATGACGGCCGCAGATCCAGGACACCAGCTGTTGCCTCTGAGACGGATTATACTGATCCAGAGCAAATGGTGCTAATATGCTATACACCAGCTACACTACAGTATTAAGTCAATTATTGAATGTCACCGCTGATCTCTAGTGATGGATAGGACTGTATCTCAGTGATGTCACCGCTGATCTCTAGTGATGGATAGGCTGTATTCTCAGTGATGTCACTGATCTCTAGTGATGGATAGGCTGTATTCTCAGTGATGTCACCGCTGATCTCTAGTGATGGATAGGCTGTGTATTCTCAGTGATGTCACCGCTGACCTCTAGTGATGGATAGGCTGTATTCTCAGTGATGTCACTGATCTCTAGTGATGCATAGGCTTATTCTCAGTGATGTCACCGCTGATCTCTAGTGATGGATAGGCTGTATTCTCAGTGATGTCACTGCTGATCTCTAGTGATGGATAGGCTGTATTCTCAGTGATGTCACTGATCTCTAGTGATGGATAGGCTGTTTTCTCAGTGATATCAATGCTGATCTCTAGTGATGGATAGGCTGTACTCAGTGATGTCACTGTGATCTCTAGTGATGGATAGGCTGTATCTCAGTGATGTCACTGATCTCTAGTGATGGATAGGCTGTATTCTCAGTGATGTCACTGATCTCTAGTGATGGATAGATGTATTCTCAGTGATGTCCAATGATCTTAGTGATGGATAGGCTGTATTCTTAGTGATGTCACCGCTGATCTCTAGTGATGGATAGGATGTATTCTCAGGATGTCACTGATCTCTAGTGATGGATAGGCTGTATTCTCAGTGATGTCACGCTGATCTCTAGTGATGGATAGGCTGTATTCTCAGTGATGTCACTGCTGATCTCTAGTGATGGAGGCTGTATTCTCATGATGTCACCGCTGATCCCTAGTGAGGGATAGGCTGTATTCTCAGTGATGTCACTGCTGATCTCTAGTGAATGGATAGGCTGTATTCTCCGTGAGTCACGATCTCTAGGGATGGATAGGCTGTATTCTTAGTGATGTCACGCTGATCTCTAGTGATGGATAGGCTGTATTCTCAGTGATGTCACCGCTGATCTCTAGTGATGGATAGGCTGTATTCTCAGTGATGTCACGCTGATCTCTAGTGATGGATAGGCTGTATTCTCAGTGATGTCACTGCTGACCTCTATGTGATGGATAGGCTGTATTCTCAGTAATGTCACTGATCTCTAGTGATGGATAGCTGTATTTCTCAGTGATGTCACTGATCTTAGTGATGGATAGGCTGTATTCTCAGTGATGTCACTGCTGATCTCTAGTGATGGATAGCTGTATTCTCAGTGAGGTCACTGCTGATCTCTAGTGGATGGATGGCTGTATTCTTAGTGATGTCACCGCTGATCTCTAGTGATGGATAGGCTTGTATTGTCGTGATGTCACTGATCTCTAGTGATGGATAGGCTGTAATTCTCAGTGATGTCACTGATCCCTAGTGATGGATAGGCTGTATTCTCAGTGATGTCACTGATCTCTAGTGATGGATAGGCTGTATTCTCAGTGATGTCACTGCTGATCTCTAGTGAGGGATAGGCTGTATTCTCAGTGAGTCACTGCTGATCTCTAGTGATGGATAGGCTGTATCTCAGTGATGTCACTGATCCCTAGTGATGAATAGGCTGTATTCTCAGTGATGTCACCGCTGATCTCTAGTGATGGATAGGCTGTACTCTCAGTGATGTCTCACTGATCTCTATGATGGATAGGCTGTATTCTCATGATGTCACTGATCTCTAGTGATGGATAGGCGGTATTCTCAGTGATGTCAACCGCTGATCTCTAGTGATGGATAGGTTGTATTCTCAGTGATGTCACCGCTGATCTCTAGTGATGGATAGGCTGTATTCTCAGTCATGTCACCGCTGATCTCTAGTGATGGATAGGTTGTATTCTCAGTGATGTCACCGCTGATCTCTAGTGATGGATAGGCTGTATTCTCAGTGATGTCACTGCTGATCTTAGTGATGGATAGCTGTATTCTCAGTGATGTCACTGATCTCTAGTGATGGATAGGCTGTATTCTCAGTGATGTCACTGATCTCTAGTGATGGATAGGCTGTATTCTCAGTGATGTCACTGATCTCTAGTGATGGATAGGCTGTATTCTCAGTGATGTCACCGCTGATCTCTAGTGATGGATAGGCTGTATTCTCAGTGATGTCAACTGATCTCAGGATGATAGGCGGTTATTCTCAGTGATGTCACTGATCTCTAGTGATGGATAGCTGTATTCTCAGTGATGTCACTGATCTCTAGTGATGGATAGGCTGTATTCTCAGTGATGTCACCGCTGATCTCTAGTGATGGATAGGCTGTATCTCAGTGATGTCACTGCTGATCTCTAGTGATGGATACGCTGTATTCTCAGTGATGTCACCGCTGATCTCTAGTGATGGATAGGCTGTATTTCAGTGATGTCACTGCTGATCTCTAGTGATGGATAGGCTGTATTCTCAGTGATGTCACCGCTGATCTCTAGTGATGGATAGGCTGTATTCTCAGTGATGTCACCGCTGATCTCTAGTGATGGATAAACTGTATTCTCAGTAATGTCACTGATCTCTAGTGATGGATAGGCTGTATTCTCAGTGATGTCGCTGATCTCTAGTGATGGATAGGCTGTATTCTCAGTGATGTCACCGCTGATCTCTAGTGATGGATAGGCTGTATTATCAGTGATGTCACTGCTGATCTCTAGTGATGGATAGGCTGTATTCTCAGTGATGTCACTGATCTCTAGTGATGGATAGGCTGTATTCTCAGTGATGTCACTGATCTCTAGTGATGGATAGGCTGTATCTCAGTGATGTCACCGCTGATCTCTAGTGATGGATAGGTTGATCTCAGTGATGTCACTGCTGATCTCTAGTGAGGATAGGCTGTATTCTCAGTGATGTTCACTGCTGATCTCTAGTGATGGAAGGCTGTATATCAGTGATGTCACTGATCCCTAGTGATGGATAGGCTGTATTCTCAGTAATGTCACTGATTCTCTAGTGATGGATAGCTGTATATCAGTGATGTCACTGATCCTAGTGATGGATAGGCTGTATCTCAGTGATGTCAACTGATCTCTAGTGATGGATAGGCTGTATTCTCAGTGATGTCACCGCTGATCTCTAGTGATGGATAGGCTGTATTCTCAGTGATGTCACTGCTGATCTCTAGTGATGATAGGCTTATTCTCAGTGATGTCCATGCTGATCTCTAGTGTGGATAGGTTGTATTCTCAGTGATGTCACTGCTGATCTCTAGTGATGGATAGGCTGTATCTCAGTGATGTCACGCCTGATCTCTAGTGATGGATAGGCTGTATTCTCAGTGATGTCACTGCTGATCTCTAGGATGGATAGGCTGTATTCCAGTGATGCACCGCTGATCTCTAGTGATGGATAGGCTGTATTCTCAGTGATGTCATCGACTGATCTCTAGTGATGGATAAAACTGTATTCTCAGTAATGTCACTGATCTCTAGTGATGGATAGGCTGTATCTCAGTGATGTCGCTGCTCTCTAGTGCATGGATAGGCTGTATTCTCAGTGATGTCACCGCTGACTCTAGGAGGATAGGCTGTATTTCTCAGTGATGTCACTGCTGATCTCTAGTGATGGATAGGCTGTATTCTCAGGATGTCACTGATCTCTAGTGATGGATAGGCTGTATTCTCAGTGATGTCACTGATCTCTAGTGATGGATAGGCTGTATTCTCAGTGATGCACGCTGATCTCTAGTGATGGATAGGTTGTATTCTCAGTGATGCACTGCTGACTCTAGTGATGGATAGGCGTATTCTCAGTGATGTCAGGATCTCTAGTGATGGATAGGCTATATTCCAGTGAGTCACTGAAATCCCTAGTGATGGATATTAGGCTGTATTCTCAGTGATGTCACTGATCTCTAGTGTGGAAGGCTGTATTCTCAGTGATGTCACCGATGATCTCTGGGATGGATAGGCTGTATCCAGTGAGTCACCGCTTGATTCTAGTGTTAGGATAGGCGGTATTATCAGTGAGTCACTGATCTCTAGTGATGGATTAGGCTGTATTCTCAGTGATGTCACCGCTGAGCTCTAGTGTGGATAGTTTGTATTCTCAGGGATGTCACCGCTGATCTCTAGTGCATGGATAGGCGGTATCCAGTGATGTCACTGATGATTCTCTAGTGATGGATAGGCCGTATTCTCAGTGCGGTCACTCTGATCTCTAGTGAGGATAGGCTGTATTCTCAGTGATGTCCCGCTGATCTCTAGTGATGATAGGATGTATTCTCAGTGATGTCATCGATCTCTCGTGATGGATAGGTGTATTCTCAGTGATGTCACTGCTGATCTCTATGTGATGGATAGGCGGTATTCCAGTGATGTCACTGATCTCTAGTGATGGATAGGCTGTATTCGCAGTGATGTCACTGATCCTAGTGATGGATCTGCTGGATTCTCAGGTGAGTCAAGCTGATCTCTAGGAGGATTATGCTGTTCTCAGTGATGTCACTGCTGATACCTAGTAGTGATGGATAGGCTGTATCTCAGTGATGCACTGCTGATCTCTAGTGATGGATCAGGCTGTATTCTCCAGTGAGTTCACTGATCCCTAGGATGAATAGGCCTGTATTCTCAGTGAGTCACACTGATCTCTAGTGATGGATAGGCTGTATTCTCAGTGATGTTCACTGATCTCTAGTGATGGATAGGCTGTATTCTCAGTGATGTCACCG
>NW_027209786.1:0-8309 GCF_027789765.1 Dendropsophus ebraccatus | reverse complement strand
TGGACTGGAGTACCTAGGGCCACACTACACAACCAGCGCCAAAACTTTCACGTTAGTTCAGCGACTTTGCATAGAATGTCTATGTGACCAGCGATGCTAATACACTGCCAGTGCACTTGTACAATTATTTCTGTGGCACCATATGCAAATGGCATAGAACAAAAATAGAATAGAAATGGTACTAGCAGTGGTCAGCAGTGTCCCAAGTAGTCTGTCAGGACAAATAGCTAGATACGTGCACACAGAATAAGACAGACAAACCTCCTGCAGGATAATTCCTGGGCCAGTTTGTGGAGGAGCCAACTAGAAGTGATGCCTTGTGGATCTGGTTATTTCTAACCACGCTGAGCTGGTTGGGATGTCACTGTCCCTGAAACCTGGGGAAATAGTGAACACAATATAGTGACTTTTAGCTTAAAGTGTAGAAAACAAAGACATGTTGGGAGGGCAAAACTCTTCATTTTAAAAGGGCCAATTTTCCTGGGTTAAGGGCTGAACTTCAGGGCATAGACTGGGAGCGGCTGCTGTCACATACTGATACAGCTATAAGTGGGAAATCTTCAAATCCACATTAATAACTGTACTGCCAATATATTCCAATGGGTAACAAATATAAACGGTTAAAATCCAATCCCACATGGTACAACCGAGGTTAGAAGGGCTATAAATGAGAAAAAAGGGGCATTCAAAAAATACAAATCAGAGGGGTCAGCTGTAGCATTTAAACATTACAAAGAAGTCAACAAAACCTGTAAAAATGTAATAAAAGCAGCAAAAATTCACAATGAAAGGCAATGAAAGGCTATAGATAGCAAAAGAAACCCCCAAAAATTCTTCAAATAATTAATGCAAAAAAACAAGGTCAGAGCATGTAGGACCCCTAAATAATGGTGACGGGGAGTTAAAACTGGGGATCAGGAGAAAGCTGAGTTACTTAATGGGTTCTTCAGTTCTGTATATACAAAAGAAGAGGATGGAGCTGTGGTGAGTGGGGCCAGTACTAAGGTGGGTGGGGCCAGTGCTGCTAAACACATGTAATGTACTGAACTGGTTTACTATAGATATGGTCCAAGATAAATTAAATAAACTCAATGTAACAAAAGCTCCAGGGCCTGATGGATTTCACCAGAGTTCTTAGGGAACTCAGTTCTGTAATTTCTCTACCCTTGTATGAAATATTCAGTGATTCTTTGCTTACTGGTATTGTGCCGAGGGACTGGCGTAAGGCAAATGTAGTGCCAATTTTCAAAAAGGGCTCTCGAACTTCCCCAGGTAACTACAGACCTGTAAGCTTAACGTCCATTGTGGGGAAACTATTTGAGGGGCTTATAAGGGACTACATCCAGGATATGTAGTGGCTAATAGTATTATAAGTGATAACCAGCATGGTTTTACTAAGGACAGAAGCTGTCAAACCAACCTGATATGTTTCTATGAAGAGGTAAGTAGAAAGCCTGGACGGCGGCGCGGCTGTGGATATCGTGTACCTGGATTTTGCTAAAGCGTTTGACACAGTTCCTCATGGACGTCTGATGGTAAGTTAAAGTCTATCGGTTTGGAAAGTTTAATGTGTAACTGGATTGAAAACTGGCTTAATATTCGTACCCAGAGAGTGGTGGTCAATGATTCCTACTCCGAATGGTCCCCGGTAATAAGTGGTGTACCCCAAGGGTCAGTACTGGGCCCTCTTCTGTTTAACTTGTTTATTAATGATATTGAGAATGGAATTAACAGCATGTTTCTATCTTTGCAGATGACACCAAGCTTTGTAGTACAGTACAGTCTATGGATGATGTGCAGATGTTACAGGATGACTTAGGACACACTGAGTGTTTGGGCGTCACTTGGCAAATGAGTTTCAATGTGGATAAATGTAAAGTTATGCACCTGGGTACTAATAACCCACATGCATCATATGTCCTAGGGGGAGTTACTCTGGGAGAGTCGCTGATGGAGAAGGATCTGGGTGTACTTGTAGATAATAGACTACAGAACAGCACACAATGTCAGTCAGCGGCTTCTAAGGCCAGTAGGATATTGTCATGCATTAAAACAGGCATGGACTCTCGGGACAGGGATATAATATTACCGCTTTATAAGCTTTGGTGCGGCCTCATCTGGAGTATGCTCGTCCGAGTTTTGGAACCCGATTCATAAAAAGGATGTTCTAGAGCTGGAGAGGGTACAAAGACGGGCAACTAAACTAATAAGGGGAATGGAACATCTTAGTTATGAGGAGAGATTAAAAGAATTACATTTGTTTAGTATGGAGAAGAGATGTTTAAGGGGAGATATGATTAATTTATTTAAATATATAAATGGCCCCTACAAGAAATATGGGGAAAAGATGTTCCAGGTAAAACCCCCTCAAAGGACAAGAGGGCACTGCCTCCGCCTGGAGAAAAAAAGGTTCAATCTCCGGAGGCGACAATCCTTCTTTACCATGAGAACTGTGAATCTGTGGAACAGTCTACCACAGGATCTGGTCACAGCAAAACAGTAGAGGGCTTCAAAACCGGCCTAGACAAGTTCTTAGACCAAAATAATATAAACGCATATGTATAGAACCTATCACCCCTCCCCCTTCCCTGTATCCATCCTCTCCTTGGTTGAACTTGATGGACATGTGTCTTTTTTCAACCGTATTAACTATGTAACAAACAGAATAGCGTTCATCTGTGGATGGAAGGCAGACGAGAAGGACAAGGAGACACCCAATCGACCACAGAATTCTCTCCAGAATTTAGCAACAAACTGAACACCTTGATCAGACACAATGTTCTCAGGAATACCATGCAGGCGCAGAATATGATTAATGAATAGTGTGGCCAGGGTGTGAGCATTAGGTAATTTGCACAAAGGGATAAGATGGCACATCTTAGAAAACCTATCCACAACCACCCAAATTACAGTTTTTCCCTTGGACAGAGGCAAATCAGTAATAAAATCCATTGAGATATGGGTCCATGGTCTCGTAGGCACAGGTAGAGGGTGTAATAACCCTTCAGGTGGCCTCCGAGGGACCTTGGACCTAGCACAGATCTCACATGCATCCACAAAGGGCTTCACATCTCGGGCCCAGGAAGGTCACCAGTAGTGTCGTGAGAGCAAGTATTTTGTTCCTGCCACCCCTGGGTGCCCAGCTAACACAGAGCTGTGAACCTCCTCCAAGATTCGGAGATGGAGGTTAGGGGGCACAAACAGCAGCGACTCTGGAGTGTTCCGGGGTGCCAAGGACTGAGACTCCGTGATTTGAGTCATCAGATCCAGCTGCAAAATGGCCACTACTACACCAGGGGATAAGATGGTATCAGGTTGGATCCTAGGCGTGGTCTCAATGTCAAAGCTGCGGGACAGAGCGTCAGCCTTGACATTCTTGGAACCAGGCCGGTAGGGTATTTCAAAATTAAACCTAGTAAAGAACAAGGCCCATCTGGCCTGGCGTGGAGTGAGACGTGTGGCTTGATCCAAATACATGAGGTTTTTGTGATCAGTGATATCCACCACCTTATACTTAGCTCCCTTGAGGAAGTGTCTCCATTCCTTAAAGGCCATTTTTATAGCCAACAACTCCCTATTGCCTATGTCACAGTTGCACTCTGCCTTGGAGAACTTCCTCGAGAAGAATGCAACGGGTCGGAGGTTTGGTAAGAGCTGCGGACACCTGAGATAAAACAGCTCCTACCCCTACCTCAGATGCGTCCACCTCTACTATAAAAGGACGCTGAATCAGCACCTTAGTGAGCCTTAGTGAAACACTGCTTGAGCCTGTTAAATGCCAAGTTATGGTGCGTTTACACACAAGGATCTGACAGATTATCTGACAGATTTTGGAAGCCAAAGCCAGGAATGGATTTGAAAAGAGGATAGATCTCAGTCTTTCCTTTATGACCTGGTCTCTGGTTATAGTCTGTTCCTGGTTTTGCCTTCAAAGATCTGTCAGATAAATCTGTCTGTGTAAACGCACCATTAGAATCAGTGGTCCAATTTACCAGATCCGCCCCCTTACTTGGTAAGATCGGTAAGAGGTTTGGCTATGAGCGAGAAGTTTTTGATAAATTTCCGGTAATAATTGGCAAAACCCAAAAACCTCTGTAGAGCCTTGCGGTTATTTGGTCGCTCCCAGTTCTCAATGGCTTGGACCTTTAAAGGATCCATACTAAACAAGTTAGAGGTGATGTTATACCCCAAAAATGAGACCCCCTGAATACCAAATTGGCACTTAGACAGCTTGGCACATAAATGATTAGCCCACAAAAGCTCCATGACAGTGCGGACGTGCAAAATCTGAGACCAGTCAGGGAAAAAATTAAATATCATCAAGATACGCAACCAGAAAACGAACCAAGGTACTCGCGGATTACATCATTCACAAAATGTTGGAAGACTGCCGGGCATAACAAAGGTATTCGAAATGCCCTTCAGGGGTATTAAAGCAGTATTCCATTCATAACCTTCTTTAGGCCAGGTTCAGACTATGTAACTGTGCAGCGGTATTTTTGGTGGTTCATGCGTACGCTGGAAAGTATAGGATATACGGCTGCACAGTGCACAGTATGTATGAATCTACGGCCCGATCGTAAACGGACCCGTAAAAAATGAACAAGACCATTGTTTGCGGCTGGACATGCGGCCGTGGATTGACAGGCGGTCCGTACGGAGTACTTCAAAAATAGCCGGCAATGATGCCGAATGCCGATGCCTCTAATAGTTAATATATTAAATTAATAAAACACATTTTCTTTGTAATAAAGTGCCTTTCGTTGGCCAATAATTTAATTCTAACGAATCCATCATTTTGCAATTAAATATACTGTTAAATATACTGGTTTAAATAAATAAATAAATAATTTAAAAAAACTGCATAGGGTCCCCCCTATTTTATAACCAGCCGGGTTAAAAACCAACGACAGCAGCCTGGTAACACCAGGGTGGGAAGAGCCATTGGTTTAGGCCCTCGCCAGCCTAAATCTTACCAGCCTGCTGCCGCCTGGTCCAGGAGCGCCAATTTTGACGCTCCGGGACCACTGGCACCCGGCTCTTCTCAGTACCCCTGGTGGCATTGGGTACTGGGGTAATAATAGGGGGTTAGTGTTAGCCATTTTATACCGGCTAACACTAGGCCCCAACTTAGTAATGGATTCCGCTTCCACTACTAAGTCTATAAAGTAAAGAAATAAAGACAAGACACAAGTTAAAAAATTTTTTTATTCAAATAAAAACACCCCCACACCCCTCATTGACCATTTTATTAAAAAAAAAAAATTAAAAAAACGCTGGTCATCGACGTAGTCCACGGAATCCGACGTAATCCCCAGGATACCGATATCTGAAAAACAAAAAGGGAGAAACACACAAAAAACACACAAACAGGAGCACAACACCCATCATTGTGAGCGGTGTTGTGCACCTTACAGTATGCAGCATCTTTACAGATCGCTGCTTACAGTCTGGCCCCCAAGGGGTTAAGGGAGGATGTATTGCATCCCCCTTAACCCCTTGGGGCCAGACAGATGTCAGACTGCACCCATCCCAGCAAGAGAGGGGTTAACTGACCCCCCCTTCCTTGCTGGGAGGGGTGCAGTGCTGGGGAGGGGGTGGGGAGAGCTCTATACTCACCCCGATGTGTCCTCTTCGCTGGTCCGCAGCACAATGAAGTCACTGTACTGCGGACCGGCTCATTATATGTGCGCTCAGCCGATCAGCCAATCAGCTGAGTGCACATATAATTCTAAATGTTTTCTTCTAATAATGCTATTGTCATAACATAATTAGAAGAAACATTTGATGTTTTCATTAAAGTAAAGTGATGATTAGTACAGAATGCTCTTTTGCCGGCAATATGAATTAACGGCTTATGGAGCTTCCTGTACTAATTAATATTTAATTAATAAAACACATTTTCGATTAAATAAATTCAGTTTCGTTGTTCAATAATTTAATTCTAACGAATCCATCATTGGCAATTAAATATACTGTCAAAAAATAAATATATATATAAATATACATTTATTTATATATCTATTTATTTTAACAGTATATTTAATTGCAAAAATGATGGATTCGTTTAAATTTAATTATTGAACAACGAAAGGCACTTTATTACAACGAAAATGTGTTTTATTATTTTAATAGATTAACCATGAGAGGCATCGGCATACTGCAGAGGATCGCAAACCCCGTTAATAGCAATTCATGTAAACTGTGTTCCCTGCTTTCCAGATGCTATCCAGAGTGTTTGCATCACTTTCTTAAGATTTTATTGTTATTTTTTAGTTGACCAGATTTCCAAGTAAATGACCGTATGTTTGAGCCGCATATCCTATTTTTTCCACGGCCGTAGTTTCATCCGCACATTTACAGCCGCATAAAAAATACAGCCCGCACAGTTACATAGTGTGAACCTAGCCCCCAATGGCAAGATACATCATTTGTACCTTACAATCGTTTCCTAACTGCAGTGATGAAATGATTACCCCCTGACCCCCTGACACACAGGAGACGGCCATCTCTATGTCGCAGAAGCAGCCAAGACATGTTTGCAGTAGAGTCGGGAACGGAGTCGGTCATCCCGGGACTACAGGTATCGTGCAAGTCCATAGCATTGGAAGTAGCCCGGATACTTGCCCCTCATCTCATAGCATCCCTGGGTTCCACGGTCACTGCGGGCCCTGACTCAGATACAGCAGGAGGTGAAACAGCACGCTGCTCAAATCTCCCGGTTAGAGCAAAGAGGGGTCACCCTTGAGGAGGAACTTTTTGAGACACAAGCCCAGCTAGGGGGACTTGGCTAAATATCCAAGGACCTGAGAGAAAAAACGGAAGATCTCGAGAACCGCTCCCGTAGGAGCAATTTAAGAATTGTCGGGCTCCCCGAGTCTATACCACAAGCCCTAGCTTGCTCAAATATGCGCCACTGAACTTCCACAAGCACTGGCTTACAGCAACCCTGCCCATTGGAAAGGGCGCACCGCCTAGGTCCACCATTATCTCGCCCTGTGGAAACAGACCCGCAAACCCGCGGAATAAAATTGATCGCCCGAGACAGGTCATAGCCAAGTTCCTAAATTATGCAGACAAGGCGACCATCTTGTTCCATTTCAAGAGAGCCACTACGGAGGTTCAGATCAGAAACCATAAGGTCCTCCTGTTCAGTGATTATTCAGCAGATGTCTCCAAGCGCCGCAGAGCCTTTTCTTCACTATGCTCCGAGCTGTTTAAGCAAAAAAGGAGATTTTACCTACAGTTCCCAGCGACCTTGGTCATATATAAAGAGGATGGTTCCTCTGCCTCATTCAAGTCCCCGGAGGAGGCCAGGCATTTTCTGGAACTCATGTCCAAAAATCCAACACAACTCCCGGACTCCGCCAAAGAAGGCGTATAGTTAGTCCCAAGACGTCCGCAGACTCCATGGACTGATTTGTGATACACGGCTGTGCCAGGGGGAAAACTTTTATTATTGCACCTTGAGAGGGTACCCTCTATTACCGTTTACCTGTCTGCCCAGGATGGGCTAGTTAATGCTTACTTAATCTCACCAGTTGAAGGATAACAAGGATATGCTAAATGCTAGTACATATGATGTGACGGATCAGTAGAATCAGCTGCATGTGTCAGGAACCGGATAGCAGGACAATACAAGACAGTGAGCCCTAAGCTCAGTCCCCGCCCACTGTCCTCTACTACTAGCCACAATCCGCCCTAAGAATGGCGGCGAGCAACTGGGCAGCGGTCCCTACACTGGCTAGGTGGGACACAAAGACAAGACAGACAGACAAAACACAATAAAGAATGGTCGACAGTCCGGGTCACAACAATCGGGGAGCGCAGTACAAAACACAATCCAAAAGCAAGGTCAATAAACAGGCAGTATGGTCAGGGGCAGGCAGCTAGCAGGGATAGTCAGAATACAAGGCAAGTAGTCAGAATAAACACAAGCTAAACAGAGGCAGAAGCAGGCTGAGACAAGCTCAATATCCGGCAGTGAGAGCAGGCTGGCAGACACTATATAGGAGACCAGAGGTCCAGTGCAGGAGCTGATTGGACCAGACCCTGATCTCAGCAGGAACACCTGGGGCAAGAGCAACCTGACTGGCAGGGAGAACCAGGGGTGATTCTAGCCTCTCTGCTGCCCGAGGCGAACTATAGAATGACGCCCCCCCCCCCCCCCTCCCCCCGTCAATCACCCACATTATAATCCACTACTGCCCCACCACCACCACTGCTGTCCCCAATAAACATAATGTTTGGTCCCTTGCTGCAAAGAGCATGTCAGGAGAGGAGGGGGCTGATCTTATAGGAGAGGTCCC
>NW_027209785.1:0-8333 GCF_027789765.1 Dendropsophus ebraccatus | reverse complement strand
CTGCAGTTCCTGATTCCTCTGCTTTGTGTTAGCGCTGCCAGCGTTGGAGGCTGCTTGACACGATCGAGGTTGCTATTACTGCTTGCTTTGCTTCTAGCACAGCGAGTGGTGATAGCCGTAACTGCTCCGGACTGTGCTGGACACCCAGTATATGGATGGAACAAACCCTGCTCAACATAACGCGTATCATCAGTGCTAGAACCAAGCAGGGGCTCAGGAACTGCAGCAGAATAGCCGGTCAGTTTGACATAAACACCGAAGTGTGGAAGTGTATAGGTAAATAAAAATACTTAAAAAAAAAAAACAAGGTTATATTACAAAGTAACACATATTTACAAAAAAAATAAAAAATTAATTAGTATTAAAGCAATGTAATAGCGAAAAAAGTCTTAAGTCTCTGGAATACCCCTTACAAGGGTTGTCAGGGATAAATATTTGTATATTTGAACACCCTGCTCCACTGTACCTGCTGGTTCCCAGGTCGCCCACTCTGCCACTGCTATCATTTTGACATTATCTGGTGACGTGCGCTTCCACAGGAAATGGCCAGTCAGCATAGACAGTATAGAATCTATCCTGAGTGGAATCAGCACGGAGAGGATGTTGTGGAAACACCCACAGCAGTGGAAAGAGCTGGCTGCCTGGGAAGCTGCAACGGCGCAAGACAGGTAAGTATAAATCACTGTTGTGTACCCCAAAGCCCGTAACATCCCTGAATGTGTGTATCTGGGACAACCCCTTTTAAAGCGTTACTGTCCTATTTGGAGTAAACTTTTACAAGTCGTCAGACATGTTAACGTTACTGCGATCCTGAGATACAGCGACCATGCTCATCTCTCCCTGGCTGTCAGTCGAATTAGATGACACCTCTTCATTACTTATAATAGAGCAAAAGAGTCTGATGCCCTGCTGGCCGAAGACTGGAGTGCTCTGCCGTGCACTCCCCTCACTGTATCTAGCGTTTGCGGGTCTTGGGTGTGAGACCCAGTGCGATCGGTAGCTTTGGACATGTCAAATTTATTCCAAATGACGGTAACTTTTTACTTGGAGGTGCATAAACTGCATATCACTGTTGGCTATTCTGTTTCAGTAACTCTGTAGTCATAGAAGCAGCACAGCTCGCAGTGCTTAATATAGCCACTGTCTGACTACCTTGACTTATGATGGAGTTCTTTGGTAAGATATATGGTACCAATAGTATTTACAAGGATAAATTGAACATAATTCCATTATGGTGATGAAAGTATGTGGACTAGGGCGCAGTGAGTGAGTAGCGTATGCTTTGCCTCCTGGGTTTTGTCAACTTCTTAATCTTGAATATTGCTGGTTAAAGTCAAAGTAGCCGTCTTGTCTAGAACTCAAATAGACTGATGTCTTATTTCTTTTTTTTTTTTTTTTTTTTTTTTTTTCAGTGTCCAGCAAGACGTGGGGGTAGAACCTGGCCTAACTGGTGTAAGAAGCGTTTATGCACCTTCCTGGCAGCCGGCCCAGACTTTCCACCAGTCTTGACATCTCATCACAGCGAAGTGTGTGAACAAGAAAACTTCTTTGTGCTTTTGACTCCTTCACTAGTGCTACCAAAGATGTCTCGGAAGCACAGTAATAAGGTGAGTTATTGACGCCTTACACATTTCATCCTGCTAAATGTTGGGTTTTTGCCTAACAAAAAATGATGGTGTAATCGCCTCATACATGTCTTATATAGATTATCTCTATTTGTGACATACAAAAATTTCAATAAGTAAAATATGCACATCTTTATGTGACAGTATGAACTGCAGTACCAACACTTATAGCTTGGGAAGTCACTAAAACATTGTTCCCCCTCAGAGACCCCTACAACCTTGTTTTCACTATGCGGCCTGCCAGGGTTCTACGGAAAGCTTGGGAAGCCCTGATCTATTAACATGGCGTAATAGGTGGTAAATGATAGGCACAATCTCAGAAATTGGCACACATTTGTTCATTTCACTTTAGGGTTTCATATATTCAGTGACCTCACAGAAGGCTTACATTGTCTAAAAACTTGGCTTGGAAACACTGAACTGTTTATCTAGGCAGGATAAGTAAGACTTTATAAATACCACTTATTCTTCTATTACTGATTATAGTCATTACTTTCTTAACCACAATATAAATCTCTTAATGGGGGTGTCTCTAGTATTTTACGTAATTGGTGCTTAAGTGAAGTGTGAACTACCTTGTTTTAAGAAGGGTTTTACTAGATCTATTCATTTGAGTGTATGTAAAGGTAAGCTAATTAATTTGTCACATATAGAATTCATTCTGAACTTTTCCAACAATTGGTTTTGCCAAATCCAAATTTTGTGTGAGTCTCACTTCCAGCAAATTTGTATAGGAGATGGGACTCCTTTCAATGACAGGAGTCCCTGTTCCTCTACTTGCTAAGCAGCAGGCATACAGAGCATCCAGCTCAGTGAATGTGTGCTGCCTGGAGGTAAGTTGCTGTGCTGAAGCATCCAGCCCAGCCATGTTCTGAGCAGAGAGCAAGTACCATATTGTGTGCCACATAAGCTGTGTAGAAGAGTAGGAACTTCTGTCATTTTTAGTTTTTGCTCCTTAAGGGTAAGTTCACACTGAGTAAAATAGGTTTAATTCCGCGGCGGAACTCTCCGCCGCATAATTATGGCCGGCCCCAGTGTGTCGTAATGTCTCAATGGGAGAGTGCGCGCTTCTCCGCAGCCACGGAGAGTGACGGCAGCAGAGGAGCGCGTGCCGCCTCATTTACTCACAGCTGCACACGGCATGGTGGGATTCCGCGACGGAGCTCTCAGTCGTATTTGCTCAGTGTGAGCATACTTTTATGGTATGTTCACACTGAGCAGATGTTGCGGAATTCCACGGCAAAACCCTGCCTGCCTCAGTGTTACACTGTTTCTCTATGTGGGGCACTCGCGCCTCCGCTCCCACCACTCTTCACTCAAAGTATTTACCTGTCAATTCTTTTAGCAGACAGCGATGCACACTGAGGCGTGCAAGCCCTCCCATAGATAAACAGTGTCACACCAAGAGTATGTGCACACTGAGGAAAAGGCGAGGAATTGAAGAGGAATTTCAGCTTGAAATTCCTCCCGTAAAATATGTACAGAGCAAAGTCCCATTGTGTTCAATAGGTTTTCTGCTCTGTTTTTCACACTGCAGAATTTCCTAGCAGAATTTTCTGCTGTAGATCTGCTAGAGGAATCCTATAGAAGTCAATGGGGGGCTTAAATTCTGCCTGAAAACTCTCAGCTGCAATTTCTCGAATTGCTCAGTGTGCACATACCTCAAGCTGGCGGGGTTCCGCCACACTTGCTCAGTGTAAACATACCCTTACAGTAAAGTCATGTGCTATGCATTGCTTCTTACTGTTTTGCTCGCGGAGCTAAGGGCAATACTATGCATTGCCCCTGAACTCCTTAGACTCACTGGCCCCTCAAATGTAGAGCAGAAGCGAAAACGACTGAGACTTGGTGGCTGATTTCTAATAAACCTCCTAAATGAAATGTTAAGCTTTGCCGCCAAAAAGCATGAAGATGCCCATGATTGTAGTGTGCTAGGTATTTGGAATGCACCAGGTGTCTGCCATCTGATACAGTGAAACCTCATTGAGAAGACCACCCAAAATTGCGCTGAAAAGTAGTCTTATATGGGGATTGTCTTCAGAGAAACCAGTCACTATGTATAAAATATGGTGGACTGCAAATCCATCACATAAGAGATGTTCTCAAAGAGGTGATCTGTAAAGTGATATTGTTACCTGTGATTACATGGGTGACATTCACAGCAGCAGCTATACTTGTGTTCTGGAGATCCGGGGCACCCTGCCTCCGTCCAGTATGTTTCAAATGTTTTGGGACCCCAACCAAGCCCCCTCTTGTCACGCATTTTGCCCTTTGTGGCATCTTGTGTTCCCACTGGTTCACCATTGTTGTCACTAGCACCTTCCCCCTTTATATGGGGAGATGTGCTACGGATAAGTGATGACATGACAAGTTTAACCATTGGGGTCTGGGTGCCAGGACCCTCCTCAGTTAGTAGATTGGAGAGATGAGTGCTTAACTGAGCGCTTCTTTCTCTCCTTGCTGCAGGATTCTATAAAATCTACCAAGGCTGTCTAACACACCGACGAGACAGACTGCTTTTAATACTAATTCCCTGCATCACGGGGATGTTTTACTAAACAGGATACGGTGCATCAAGTAAGTATATTGTAAGCAGCCTCTGGCTCCTCTGTAGCAGCAGTGTGATTGGCATTATTATGAAGTATAGGGACGGGTCCTATGCTTTTACATGGTGTCGATCACTCTGCTAATACAGAGATTCTTACATTATACTAATCTAATGCGGTGCTCCTCGGAGTACAGGAGCTTCACTCCTCCAGGTACAGTGCAATAGATTGTAAGTGCTGAACAGAAGGCTCATTATCTGACATATAAAGCAGCGCTTTCCCTACTATTAGAACACTACAATGTCCACTAAGACCTCATGCATTTGAGCATGCTATTTGTGGTAGTGCTAGAGCAGCAGAGGTTGGTGAACGCTGATACACAGAGTCCTGGTAGGCTTAAAGTCTTATCTGATGGTCATATAGTCACAGCAATGCATATGCATATTATTGATTGATATATATTCTCTTAGAACCAATTTCATGTTGGCCCATTGATGGCGCATTGCCTGCGGGAATGAGTTCTCTCAAAGCAACAACACTGGGTGTGGAGAGATGCGAGGTGCTTCTCGCTGAGCATACGTACACACAAGTCTTAAGGGTTAAGGACACACTCCCGGTGGCGTTGCACCTGACAGTGGTGCTCAGCTGACATACAGGTAGTCACAGTGTTAAAGGGGTTATCCAGCATTAGAATGAGCACAGCTTCTTTCTTGCATAAACAGCACTACCCTGTCCTCGGGTTGTGTTTGGTATTACAATTCAGCTCCATTCACTTTAATGCAACTAAGCTGTAAAGCCCACAAGACAGGAGAGGTGCAGTTTCTGGAAGAAAGCAGACATGTTTCTCTATGCCTGGATAAGCTATGTCAGAGTACTGGCACTTGCCATAAAATCTGTGACAAGGTAGACACAGGACAACACCTGGCTTCCCCCTGACCAGTCTACGGCCGTTTAAGATTGACACCTGCTTCCATAAAGCCTTTTCAGAAGGAAAGTCTTTGAATTTCTGCAGCGTTCTTCTGTTTCTGTCCACACTTCTCCCTGATCGATTCAACGTCCAGCAATTGAATTAAAGAATTTTACTTTATCATAATCCCTGAAAGTCAGAATCCATTTCCAGATCTTTCCTGCAAACCTGCATGTGAAGTGCATGAAATGCTCCCAGTAATGGTCACCACCTTGGTACTGGTTGGGTCATTATTGGGCCCCGTATTGGTCTCTTAGGACCCCACTGAGTAAGCCTTACTACATATTCTGTCCTCTGTATTAATCAGTTCACATGTAGTTTTTCCTGCATACTCCAATCCATCTGTTTTCGAGAATATTCTTGATAACTTTATAATCTTTTTGCTTTTGTCATTGCCCCATTTCTAATAATATAGCTATGACTGTAAAGACCTACAACGCTGTCATTCTGACCTTCTAATCCTCCAGCAGATGGCATAATGATGTTACTAAATAGGAGTGTAGTTTGAGCATGCTATGGCGGTATCCATATTTTCCAGGACTCCCTAGGGCTGCATCAACTACTTCAGACATCTGTGTTTAAATGCTGAACACTCGGACTTGAGCATGCTGGAGTTGCGCTCATCTCTAGATGTTACCTTTCAGATAAACTCTTCCTTTTGCAGCAGGTTGTAAATAGACAATCATGTTTGCTCTCAGTCAGGCGTTTTAATAGCTTAAAAGTAAAGTATTGTGTTTCATTGTAAACCACATAGTACTGTGGAAACACAAAATGCAAAACCTTTTCTTGGAAGTAAAAAGGTATACATTTTGTGTGAAGTTCCCCATTTGGCCACGTTTCCCTTTAAACATGTGCAATATGGCCCAGCGCTGACCTATGAGCACTGACACATCTGTGTTGTGGTTTCCTTTTCTAATAAAAGTCACAATCCTGTCTGAATCTGTAATGGTGGCAAAGCCTTAACAGACCACAGTGACTTATGATGGGGTTCATAGAGGCTCCCTCCAAGGGCTCAGTCATTCTGACAGCAAATATGTTGCAGAGTTGTGTGCTGTCCCAGGTGTCCCGCATCCAGCTGTGGTGGAAGACGTTTTGTAATGTTTATCCGGTGATAGGATGACTGTTGTTTTGGGGTCCCTTTTTCTGCTGTGTTTTAAGCATTATTGAATGTAGGTTCTTTTAAAAAAAGAAGTCTAGCGATTATTGTAGTATTGTGTTGCCCTCCCAAGTTATACAAATCACCAATATAGACTATTACGGGAAATGCTTATAAAGTGCTTTTTTTTCCTGCACTTACTACTGCATCAGGCTTCACTTCCTGATAAAATGGTGATGTCACAACCCGACTCCCAGAGCTGTGCGGCTGTGGCTGCTGGAGAGGATGACTGCAGGGGGACACTGAGCATCCCTCTACCATCATCCTCTCTAGCAGCCACAGCCCGCACAGCTCTGGGAGTTGGGGCGTGACATCACCATGTTATCCAGGAGTGAAGCCTTGATGCAGTAGTAAGTGCAGGGAAAAGCATTTCCTCTAATAAGTGTATATTGGTGATTTGTATAACTTTTAGGGGCAATACAATACAAAAATTTTCGCTGGACTTCTTTAACATGGGCCAGTTATAGGGGACAGGACTGCTCATTGCCGATAATCGATAATGGCCCGATGTACAGTAATGTAATTGATTGATCGCATATTTTGTGGACGGCAAGAATAATCATAGCAAACAAGTGTCGGTCAGCAAATCGATGGCCAATTGCAATGATCCCTAAGCTGTAAATTGACGATCCCAGCTCCTATTATATATCAATCACCGGTGAACTTTCAGCAGAGGAAATCTAAAGTAACAAAGAAAAAACAGAAAGTACTTTCGCTGTAAGAAGCTCAAGGGAAATCCAGCCCTAATCGCTTGTGAATGGTTCCTGGGAGCTGCGTGTGACTAGCTGTGGAAAGCACAGCGTTGATCCCTGCAGCCCTTCCTTGCTGGAAATCTGTTCTTTCCCATTATAATCAGTGTTACAGAATATGCATCTTGTGGTTTCTCCAATACCAGGTATATGTAGTACAGCAGAAAGAAACTTGCCAAACATGAACTTTACCTTTTTAATAAATTATTGTAAAGAAAAAAAGAACACACCTCATTATCAGCTATTCATGGAATGTTAGTTCAGCACCACCTGCTTTTATGTTTCAATAGTTTTACAGTGTCCACCTTGGTAAAGGTCCTCTCTACTAAAAATGGAGGGGTCCTTGTGCCTCTGAAGATGCAGCTTCTCCACATCGTACCTCAGAAGCAGAAAAGACTCTGGAGCTTGAGAAGGATCCTATTCATCACAACAATGATGCCTCTGCACACCCAGTGTAGAAACAGAAGGAAAGCTAGACTATCTGATCTGATAATGGCAACCATATCCCCACTGTACAGTATGTTACCGTAAAAGCTGAAGTTGTGCGCCAGTGTGAATGCAGCTTTTATTATAGAGCTAATTTACAATAATGTATATTGCTTGTCTTTAAATAAATCTCCTACCAGCGTGCATCCTAATGGTGGGCATTTCGGTAATTCTGTGCATCGCAGTTTCCTGTCCTTGCAGCTGCAGGGGACGTCTGGAGCACTTTTCCCCTTTAATGGAGGACATGACACAGCACTATAGAGCAATGCGTCTTTCCTCAAATGACTTCACTAAGAAGTACTTTGAGCAGTGTAAGCTGTAAAAACAGGAGAGCACCGTGCAGCTGAGGACTAGAGGCCTAGAGATTTGCCGTCCAAAATAGTAGATAATTATATATAATGTAAAAGCCTCCTTCTATCAGCAATACATGAGAAGTGCTGGAGTGAAGGGATGTACTGAGTACATGATTTAGTTTACCTGAAATCCATTCACCTTGATTTCTGCAAGGCTGGTTGTATTTTTTAATTTGCATTCCATTTTGGGATGATCACAATAAAAATGAGCTGATCATGAAGGCCAGAACGGACTGCAGTTCCACGGGTTAAAGACCGCACACTCAGCACTCTCGAGACAATGCCCATTAAGATCAGTTAAGATTTATGAATGTCTTACATGTGTTTGCCTTCTGTTATTTATGATGGCGCCGTTGACAAGTGTTATCCCTGCTTGGTTAATTTCTGTTTCACCAGCCTTAAAAGGGATGTATCAGTTGGAATAGTGGAATTATTTATTATATATCTGTCA
>NW_027209784.1:0-8380 GCF_027789765.1 Dendropsophus ebraccatus | reverse complement strand
TAGGAGTTAACAAGCTTAGGTCTGAGGGTGCCCAGGGGGGACCCCATCCAGCCCGCACTGAGTTTCATTCCTACCACCTTAGGAAAAAAAGTCATTATTTTGAGGCTTAGAAGTCATTTCTGCAATTCCCATAGAAAATCAACGGCGTCTCTATTCAATTGTGTGGAGCGCATATCAGGTGGGTTTTCTCTGCCGGCTTAAGAGATACACGTGAAACTAAAGCCGATCCTGGGTGCCTAGGGTGCCTGTCATCCAATCCGCACTGAATTTCATTTCTAGCACATAGCCAAAAAATCGCCCCATTGACTTACATTGGAGTGCAGAAAAGGTCATTTTTTCTCGGTCCCTTTAAGAGGTAGGAGTTAAACAAGCTTAGGTCTGCGGTGCCCAGGGGGGACCCCATCCAGCCCGCACTGAGTTTCATTCCTACCACCTTAGGAAAAAAAGTCATTATTTTGAGGCTTAGAAGTCATTTCTGCAATTCCCATAGAAAATCAACGGCGTCTCTATTCAATTGTGTGGAGCGCATATCAGGTGGGTTTTCTCTGCCGGCTTAAGAGATACACGTGAAACTAAAGCCGATCCTGGGTGCCTAGGGTGCCTGTCATCCAATCCGCACTGAATTTCATTTCTAGCACATAGCAAAAAATCGCCCCATTGACTTACATTGGAGTGCAGAAAAGGTCATTTTTTCTCGGTCCCTTTAAGAGGTAGGAGTTAAACAAGCTTAGGTCTGCGGTGCCCAGGGGGACCCCATCCAGCCCGCACTGAGTTTCATTCCTACCACCTTAGGAAAAAAAGTCATTATTTTGAGGCTTAGAAGTCATTTCTGCAATTCCCATAGAAAATCAACGGCGTCTCTATTCAATTGTGTGGAGCGCATATCAGGTGGGTTTTCTCTGCCGGCTTAAGAGATACACGTGAAACTAAAGCCGATCCTGGGTGCCTAGGGTGCCTGTCATCCAATCCGCACTGAATTTCATTTCTAGCACATAGCCAAAAAATCGCCCCATTGACTTACATTGGAGTGCAGAAAAGGTCATTTTTTCTCGGTCCCTTTAAGAGGTAGGAGTTAAACAAGCTTAGGTCTGCGGTGCCCAGGGGGGACCCCATCCAGCCCGCACTGAGTTTCATTCCTACCACCTTAGGAAAAAAAGTCATTATTTTGAGGCTTAGAAGTCATTTCTGCAATTCCCATAGAAAATCAACGGCGTCTCTATTCAATTGTGTGGAGCGCATATCAGGTGGGTTTTCTCTGCCGGCTTAAGAGATACACGTGAAACTAAAGCCGATCCTGGGTGCCTAGGGTGCCTGTCATCCAATCCTCACTGAATTCATTTCATTTCTAGCACATAGCCAAAAAATCGCCCCATTGACTTACATTGGAGTGCAGAAAAGGTCATTTTTTCTCGGTCCCTTTAAGAGGTAGGAGTTAAACAAGCTTAGGTCTGCGGTGCCCAGGGGGGACCCCATCCAGCCCGCACTGAGTTTCATTCCTACCACCTTAGGAAAAAAAGTCATTATTTTGAGGCTTAGAAGTCATTTCTGCAATTCCCATAGAAAATCAACGGCGTCTCTATTCAATTGTGTGGAGCGCATATCAGGTGGGTTTTCTCTGCCGGCTTAAGAGATACACGTGAAACTAAAGCCGATCCTGGGTGCCTAGGGTGCCTGTCATCCAATCCGCACTGAATTTCATTTCTAGCACATAGCCAAAAAATCGCCCCATTGACTTACATTGGAGTGCAGAAAAGGTCATTTTTTCTCGGTCCCTTTAAGAGGTAGGAGTTAAACAAGCTTAGGTCTGCGGTGCCCAGGGGGGACCCCATCCAGCCCGCACTGAGTTTCATTCCTACCACCTTAGGAAAAAAAGTCATTATTTTGAGGCTTAGAAGTCATTTCTGCAATTCCCATAGAAAATCAACGGCGTCTCTATTCAATTGTGTGGAGCGCATATCAGGTGGGTTTTCTCTGCCGGCTTAAGAGATACACGTGAAACTAAAGCCGATCCTGGGTGCCTAGGGTGCCTGTCATCCAATCCGCACTGAATTTCATTTCTAGCACATAGCCAAAAAATCGCCCCATTGACTTACATTGGAGTGCAGAAAAGGTCATTTTTTCTCGGTCCCTTTAAGAGGTAGGAGTTAAACAAGCTTAGGTCTGCGGTGCCCAGGGGGGACCCCATCCAGCCCGCACTGAGTTTCATTCCTACCACCTTAGGAAAAAAAGTCATTATTTTGAGGCTTAGAAGTCATTTCTGCAATTCCCATAGAAAATCAACGGCGTCTCTATTCAATTGTGTGGAGCGCATATCAGGTGGGTTTTCTCTGCCGGCTTAAGAGATACACGTGAAACTAAAGCCGATCCTGGGTGCCTAGGGTGCCTGTCATCCAATCCGCACTGAATTTCATTTCTAGCACATAGCCAAAAAATCGCCCCATTGACTTACATTGGAGTGCAGAAAAGGTCATTTTTTCTCGGTCCCTTTAAGAGGTAGGAGTTAAACAAGCTTAGGTCTGCGGTGCCCAGGGGGGACCCCATCCAGCCCGCACTGAGTTTCATTCCTACCACCTTAGGAAAAAAAGTCATTATTTTGAGGCTTAGAAGTCATTTCTGCAATTCCCATAGAAAATCAACGGCGTCTCTATTCAATTGTGTGGAGCGCATATCAGGTGGGTTTTCTCTGCCGGCTTAAGAGATACACGTGAAACTAAAGCCGATCCTGGGTGCCTAGGGTGCCTGTCATCCAATCCGCACTGAATTTCATTTCTAGCACATAGCCAAAAAATCGCCCCATTGACTTACATTGGAGTGCAGAAAAGGTCATTTTTTCTCGGTCCCTTTAAGAGGTAGGAGTTAAACAAGCTTAGGTCTGCGGTGCCCAGGGGGGACCCCATCCAGCCCGCACTGAGTTTCATTCCTACCACCTTAGGAAAAAAAGTCATTATTTTGAGGCTTAGAAGTCATTTCTGCAATTCCCATAGAAAATCAACGGCGTCTCTATTCAATTGTGTGGAGCGCATATCAGGTGGGTTTTCTCTGCCGGCTTAAGAGATACACGTGAAACTAAAGCCGATCCTGGGTGCCTAGGGTGCCTGTCATCCAATCCGCACTGAATTTCATTTCTAGCACATAGCCAAAAAATCGCCCCATTGACTTACATTGGAGTGCAGAAAAGGTCATTTTTTCTCGGTCCCTTTAAGAGGTAGGAGTTAAACAAGCTTAGGTCTGCGGTGCCCAGGGGGGACCCCATCCAGCCCGCACTGAGTTTCATTCCTACCACCTTAGGAAAAAAAGTCATTATTTTGAGGCTTAGAAGTCATTTCTGCAATTCCCATAGAAAATCAACGGCGTCTCTATTCAATTGTGTGGAGCGCATATCAGGTGGGTTTTCTCTGCCGGCTTAAGAGATACACGTGAAACTAAAGCCGATCCTGGGTGCCTAGGGTGCCTGTCATCCAATCCGCACTGAATTTCATTTCTAGCACATAGCCAAAAAATCGCCCCATTGACTTACATTGGAGTGCAGAAAAGGTCATTTTTTCTCGGTCCCTTTAAGAGGTAGGAGTTAAACAAGCTTAGGTCTGCGGTGCCCAGGGGGGACCCCATCCAGCCCGCACTGAGTTTCATTCCTACCACCTTAGGAAAAAAAGTCATTATTTTGAGGCTTAGAAGTCATTTCTGCAATTCCCATAGAAAATCAACGGCGTCTCTATTCAATTGTGTGGAGCGCATATCAGGTGGGTTTTCTCTGCCGGCTTAAGAGATACACGTGAAACTAAAGCCGATCCTGGGTGCCTAGGGTGCCTGTCATCCAATCCGCACTGAATTTCATTTCTAGCACATAGCCAAAAAATCGCCCCATTGACTTACATTGGAGTGCAGAAAAGGTCATTTTTTCTCGGTCCCTTTAAGAGGTAGGAGTTAAACAAGCTTAGGTCTGCGGTGCCCAGGGGGGACCCCATCCAGCCCGCACTGAGTTTCATTCCTACCACCTTAGGAAAAAAAGTCATTATTTTGAGGCTTAGAAGTCATTTCTGCAATTCCCATAGAAAATCAACGGCGTCTCTATTCAATTGTGTGGAGCGCATATCAGGTGGGTTTTCTCTGCCGGCTTAAGAGATACACGTGAAACTAAAGCCGATCCTGGGTGCCTAGGGTGCCTGTCATCCAATCCGCACTGAATTTCATTTCTAGCACATAGCCAAAAAATCGCCCCATTGACTTACATTGGAGTGCAGAAAAGGTCATTTTTTCTCGGTCCCTTTAAGAGGTAGGAGTTAAACAAGCTTAGGTCTGCGGTGCCCAGGGGGGACCCCATCCAGCCCGCACTGAGTTTCATTCCTACCACCTTAGGAAAAAAAGTCATTATTTTGAGGCTTAGAAGTCATTTCTGCAATTCCCATAGAAAATCAACGGCGTCTCTATTCAATTGTGTGGAGCGCATATCAGGTGGGTTTTCTCTGCCGGCTTAAGAGATACACGTGAAACTAAAGCCGATCCTGGGTGCCTAGGGTGCCTGTCATCCAATCCGCACTGAATTTCATTTCTAGCACATAGCCAAAAATCGCCCCATTGACTTACATTGGAGTGCAGAAAAGGTCATTTTTTCTCGGTCCCTTTAAGAGGTAGGAGTTAAACAAGCTTAGGTCTGCGGTGCCCAGGGGGGACCCCATCCAGCCCGCACTGAGTTTCATTCCTACCACCTTAGGAAAAAAAGTCATTATTTTGAGGCTTAGAAGTCATTTCTGCAATTCCCATAGAAAATCAACGGCGTCTCTATTCAATTGTGTGGAGCGCATATCAGGTGGGTTTTCTCTGCCGGCTTAAGAGATACACGTGAAACTAAAGCCGATCCTGGGTGCCTAGGGTGCCTGTCATCCAATCCGCACTGAATTTCATTTCTAGCACATAGCCAAAAAATCGCCCCATTGACTTACATTGGAGTGCAGAAAAGGTCATTTTTTCTCGGTCCCTTTAAGAGGTAGGAGTTAAACAAGCTTAGGTCTGCGGTGCCCAGGGGGACCCCATCCAGCCCGCACTGAGTTTCATTCCTACCACCTTAGGAAAAAAAGTCATTATTTTGAGGCTTAGAAGTCATTTCTGCAATTCCCATAGAAAATCAACGGCGTCTCTATTCAATTGTGTGGAGCGCATATCAGGTGGGTTTTCTCTGCCGGCTTAAGAGATACACGTGAAACTAAAGCCGATCCTGGGTGCCTAGGGTGCCTGTCATCCAATCCGCACTGAATTTCATTTCTAGCACATAGCCAAAAAATCGCCCCATTGACTTACATTGGAGTGCAGAAAAGGTCATTTTTTCTCGGTCCCTTTAAGAGGTAGGAGTTAAACAAGCTTAGGTCTGCGGTGCCCAGGGGGGACCCCATCCAGCCCGCACTGAGTTTCATTCCTACCACCTTAGGAAAAAAAGTCATTATTTTGAGGCTTAGAAGTCATTTCTGCAATTCCCATAGAAAATCAACGGCGTCTCTATTCAATTGTGTGGAGCGCATATCAGGTGGGTTTTCTCTGCCGGCTTAAGAGATACACGTGAAACTAAAGCCGATCCTGGGTGCCTAGGGTGCCTGTCATCCAATCCGCACTGAATTTCATTTCTAGCACATAGCCAAAAAATCGCCCCATTGACTTACATTGGAGTGCAGAAAAGGTCATTTTTTCTCGGTCCCTTTAAGAGGTAGGAGTTAAACAAGCTTAGGTCTGCGGTGCCCAGGGGGGACCCCATCCAGCCCGCACTGAGTTTCATTCCTACCACCTTAGGAAAAAAAGTCATTATTTTGAGGCTTAGAAGTCATTTCTGCAATTCCCATAGAAAATCAACGGCGTCTCTATTCAATTGTGTGGAGCGCATATCAGGTGGGTTTTCTCTGCCGGCTTAAGAGATACACGTGAAACTAAAGCCGATCCTGGGTGCCTAGGGTGCCTGTCATCCAATCCGCACTGAATTTCATTTCTAGCACATAGCCAAAAAATCGCCCCATTGACTTACATTGGAGTGCAGAAAAGGTCATTTTTTCTCGGTCCCTTTAAGAGGTAGGAGTTAAACAAGCTTAGGTCTGCGGTGCCCAGGGGGGACCCCATCCAGCCCGCACTGAGTTTCATTCCTACCACCTTAGGAAAAAAAGTCATTATTTTGAGGCTTAGAAGTCATTTCTGCAATTCCCATAGAAAATCAACGGCGTCTCTATTCAATTGTGTGGAGCGCATATCAGGTGGGTTTTCTCTGCCGGCTTAAGAGATACACGTGAAACTAAAGCCGATCCTGGGTGCCTAGGGTGCCTGTCATCCAATCCGCACTGAATTTCATTTCTAGCACATAGCCAAAAAATCGCCCCATTGACTTACATTGGAGTGCAGAAAAGGTCATTTTTTCTCGGTCCCTTTAAGAGGTAGGAGTTAAACAAGCTTAGGTCTGCGGTGCCCAGGGGGGACCCCATCCAGCCCGCACTGAGTTTCATTCCTACCACCTTAGGAAAAAAAGTCATTATTTTGAGGCTTAGAAGTCATTTCTGCAATTCCCATAGAAAATCAACGGCGTCTCTATTCAATTGTGTGGAGCGCATATCAGGTGGGTTTTCTCTGCCGGCTTAAGAGATACACGTGAAACTAAAGCCGATCCTGGGTGCCTAGGGTGCCTGTCATCCAATCCGCACTGAATTTCATTTCTAGCACATAGCCAAAAAATCGCCCCATTGACTTACATTGGAGTGCAGAAAAGGTCATTTTTTCTCGGTCCCTTTAAGAGGTAGGAGTTAAACAAGCTTAGGTCTGCGGTGCCCAGGGGGGACCCATCCAGCCCGCACTGAGTTTCATTCCTACCACCTTAGGAAAAAAAGTCATTATTTTGAGGCTTAGAAGTCATTTCTGCAATTCCCATAGAAAATCAACGGCGTCTCTATTCAATTGTGTGGAGCGCATATCAGGTGGGTTTTCTCTGCCGGCTTAAGAGATACACGTGAAACTAAAGCCGATCCTGGGTGCCTAGGGTGCCTGTCATCCAATCCGCACTGAATTTCATTTCTAGCACATAGCCAAAAAATCGCCCCATTGACTTACATTGGAGTGCAGAAAAGGTCATTTTTTCTCGGTCCCTTTAAGAGGTAGGAGTTAAACAAGCTTAGGTCTGCGGTGCCCAGGGGGACCCCATCCAGCCCGCACTGAGTTTTTTCCTTCTACCACCTTAGGAAAAAAAGTCATTATTTTGAGGCTTAGAAGTCATTTCTGCAATTCCCATAGAAAATCAACGGCGTCTCTATTCAATTGTGTGGAGCGCATATCAGGTGGGTTTTCTCTGCCGGCTTAAGAGATACACGTGAAACTAAAGCCGATCCTGGGTGCCTAGGGTGCCTGTCATCCAATCCGCACTGAATTTCATTTCTAGCACATAGCCAAAAAATCGCCCCATTGACTTACATTGGAGTGCAGAAAAGGTCATTTTTTCTCGGTCCCTTTAAGAGGTAGGAGTTAAACAAGCTTAGGTCTGCGGTGCCCAGGGGGGACCCCATCCAGCCCGCACTGAGTTTCATTCCTACCACCTTAGGAAAAAAAGTCATTATTTTGAGGCTTAGAAGTCATTTCTGCAATTCCCATAGAAAATCAACGGCGTCTCTATTCAATTGTGTGGAGCGCATATCAGGTGGGTTTTCTCTGCCGGCTTAAGAGATACACGTGAAACTAAAGCCGATCCTGGGTGCCTAGGGTGCCTGTCATCCAATCCGCACTGAATTTCATTTCTAGCACATAGCCAAAAAATCGCCCCATTGACTTACATTGGAGTGCAGAAAAGGTCATTTTTTCTCGGTCCCTTTAAGAGGTAGGAGTTAAACAAGCTTAGGTCTGCGGTGCCCAGGGGGGACCCCATCCAGCCCGCACTGAGTTTCATTCCTACCACCTTAGGAAAAAAAGTCATTATTTTGAGGCTTAGAAGTCATTTCTGCAATTCCCATAGAAAATCAACGGCGTCTCTATTCAATTGTGTGGAGCGCATATCAGGTGGGTTTTCTCTGCCGGCTTAAGAGATACACGTGAAACTAAAGCCGATCCTGGGTGCCTAGGGTGCCTGTCATCCAATCCGCACTGCATTTCATTTCTAGCACATAGCCAAAAAATCGCCCCATTGACTTACATTGGAGTGCAGAAAAGGTCATTTTTTCTCGGTCCCTTTAAGAGGTAGGAGTTAAACAAGCTTAGGTCTGCGGTGCCCAGGGGGGACCCCATCCAGCCCGCACTGAGTTTCATTCCTACCACCTTAGGAAAAAAAGTCATTATTTTGAGGCTTAGAAGTCATTTCTGCAATTCCCATAGAAAATCAACGGCGTCTCTATTCAATTGTGTGGAGCGCATATCAGGTGGGTTTTCTCTT
>NW_027209783.1:0-8388 GCF_027789765.1 Dendropsophus ebraccatus | reverse complement strand
CAGCCACTGTTATCAGAATTGGCGCGGCACAGATAGTGTAAAGCCCAGAAAGTGCCCCACACTGTATGTCGAGCCCCAGTACATTCGGTAGTTATCTTATAACATTATTACCACCATACAGTGATTACTATTGCCTCTGGAGAAAACCAAAAGATATCACTAATGATAACCATTGAATAATACCGCCACACCATGACCACTATCACTACAACCCAGATAACAGAGTGCAGTTACATCCAGTTACTCACAGGTGACGTCTTTCTGATCAGAGTCCTTCACTTTCTTTTTCTCTCCATCCAGCCTGGGGCCACCTTGAAGTCTTCTCCTGGCTGTGAATCCTCTCTCTAGAATCTGTCAGAGAAATATTTTAGGCTCCAGCACATACAGTAGTTAGGTCCCTTGTACCCCTATATGGCCCCATAGTTTTAAGGTGTCCCTGTGCCCCCACTTATTAGGTATGCTCTGTGCCCCAGTATATTAGTAAGGTCCCTCTGTGCAGTCCCAATGTGTTATAGACCCCTGTGTGCTGTGCCCAGTAGTATATAGAGCCCCTGTGTGCTGTGCCCAGTTGTTTATATATCCCCTGTGGGCTCCACCAGTTTTGTGTGTGTGTATATATATCCACTGTGTGCTCCCCCAGTTGTATATATATCCCCCGTGCGCTCCCCCAGTTGTGTATATACATATCCCATGTGCTCTCCCAGTTGTATATATATATATCTATCCACTGTGCGCTCCCCCAGTTGTGTATATACATATCCCGTGTGCTCTCCCAGTTGTATATATATCCCCTGTGTGCTGCCCCCCAGTAGCATATAGACCCCTGTGTGCTGCCCCCCAGTAGCATATAGACCCCTGTGTGCTGCCCCCAGTAGCATATAGACCCTTGTGTGCTCCCTTCAGTAGTATATAGACCCCTGTGTGCTGCCCTCAGTAGCATATAGACCCCTGTGTGCTGCCTCCAGTAGCATATAGACCCCTGTGCGCTGCCTCCAGTAGTATATAGACCCCTGTGCGCTGCCTCCAGTAGTATATAGACCCCTGTGCGCTGCCTCCAGTAGTATATAGACCCCTGTGCGCTGCCTCCAGTAGTATATAGACCCCTGTGCGCTGCCTCCAGTAGTATATAGACCCCTGTGTGCTGCCTCCAGTAGTATATAGACGCCTGTGTGCTGCCTCCAGTAGTATATAAACTCCTGTGTGCTGCCTCCAGTAGTATATAGATGCCTGTGTGCTGCCCCAGTTATATATAGACCCCCTGTGTGCTGCCCCAGTTATATATAGACCCCCTGTGTGCTGCCCCCAGTTATATATAGACCCCTGTGTGCTGCCCCCAGTTATATATAGACCCCTGTGTGCTGCCCCCAGTTGTATATATATCCCCTGTGTGCTGCCCCCAGTTGTATATAGTTTTGTATATATATATATCCCCTGTGTGCTGCCCCCAGTTGTATATAGTTTTGTATATATATATATATATATATATATTATCTATATATATATATATATATATATATTTATTTATTTATGGATATACACACAGACACACACACACACACACACACATTTCTGCATATATATGTATGTGTGTGTATATATATATATACACACACATACATATACATATACTCACACACAGGCACATACTTATGTATACACACACACACACACACATTTATGTACAGTTTATACACACACTCACTCTCTTATGTATACACACCACACTCTTATGTATACACACACACACACTCTTATGTATACACACCACACTCTTATGTATACACACACACTCTTATGTATACACACACACTCTTATGTATACACACACACACTCTTATGTATACACACACACACTCTTATGTATACACACACACTCTTATGTATACACACACACACTCTTATGTATACACACACACACACACACTCTTATGTATACACACACACACACACACACACTCTTATGTATACACACACACACACTCTTATGTATACACACACACACACACACTCTTATGTATACACACACACACACTCTTATGTATACACACACACACACACTCTTATGTATACACACACACATACTCTTATGTATACACACACACACACACTTATGTATACACACACACACACACACTTATGTATACACACACACTCTCTCTCTCTAATGTATACACACACACACACACTTATGTATACACACACACACACACACTTATGTATACACACACACTCTCTCTCTCTAATGTATACACACACACACACACATATGTATACACACACACACACACACTCTTATGTATACACACACACACACACACACACACACACACACACTCTTATGTATACACACACACACAGACACAAAACAGTTACCTCTCAGCTAGGTTGCTTGCACTTTCTGTCCTCACCATCCTGGGACTGTTATGGAGGGGTCTGCTGCTGCTGCTGCTGATGATGATGATGATGATGATGATGATGATGATGATGATGATGATGCAGTAGAGATGAGCAGCTGACAGGAGAGGCAGGGGCAGACACTTCCTGGTCCCCCTGTGTGGTCTCTGCAGGCTGCCCTTCCTCACCTCCTCCTCCTCCCTGGCCCGACAGCTGAGCAGCTCCCAGAGCCTGGAGGATGTGAGTACTGCTGCCCCCTGGTGTCCTGGAGCAGGTCAGACGCCTCCTGGCTGTGGGAGCTCAGCAGAGCAGTGTCCCGGCAGGGAGCCGCCCCTCCCCCCTGCTATGTACAGCAGCAGCAGGAGCAGCTGAGGACTGGGCAGGCCTGTGCATCTCCCGGCAGGGGGCTGATGTAATCACCTCCTGTGTACTGCTTCCGGGTTCGGCCTGGTGGCGCCCCCTGCTGTTTGGCGCCCTAGGCCATCGCCTACCCCTGCCTACTCTTTGTCCCGGCCCTGCACAGGGTACACGTCATATGCCGCCCACGGGGCACACCTCATATGCCACACACACATACATATTATATATATATATATATACATATATATATATATATATATATATATATATATATATATATATATATATATATATATACACACATACACACACCTCATATGCCGCATACAGGCTATATGCCACTTTACTAACAAACTTTATTTTTAGATTTTGTCACCTGAATATGTTCTGAGCAGCAGATCATTCACCCCCAGCACACGTATGCATTAGGGGTGGAGCCTTCCACTGCCTCCATATCACCTGACTCACATGGCGTGTAATACACCGATCAGCACATGACGTGTAATACACCGATCAGCACATGTAATACACCGATCAGCACATGACATGTAATACACCGATCAGCACATGACGTGTAATACACCGATCAGCACATGACGTGTCCTACACCGATCAGCACATGTAATACACCGATCAGCACATGTAATACACCGATCAGCACATGTAATACACCGATCAGCACATGTAATACACCGATCAGCACATGTAATACACCGATCAGCACATGACGTGTAATACACCGATCAGCACATGACGTGTAATACACGATCAGCACATGACATGTAATACACCGATCAGCACATGTAATACACCGATCAGCACATGACGTGTAATACACCGATCAGCACATGACGTGTAATACACCGATCAGCACATGTAATACACCGATCAGCACATGTAATACACCGATCAGCACATGTAATACACCGATCAGCACATGACGTGTAATACACCGATCAGCACATGACGTGTAATACACCGATCAGCACATGTAATACACCGATCAGCACATGGCGTGTAATACACCGATCAGCACATGACGTGTAATACACCGATCAGCACATGTAATACACCGATCAGCACATGTAATACACCGATCAGCACATGGCGTGTAATACACCGATCAGCACATGTAATACACCGATCAGCACATGTAATACACCGATCAGCACATGTAATACACCGATCAGCACATGTAATACACCGATCAGCACATGTAATACACCGATCAGCACATGTAATACACCGATCAGCACATGTAATACACCGATCAGCACATGTAATACACCGATCAGCACATGTAATACACCGATCAGCCCATGTAATACACCGATCAGCCCATGTAATACACCGATCAGCCCATGTAATACACCGATCAGCCCATGTAATACACCGATCAGCACATGTAATACACCGATCAGCACATGACGTGTAATACACCGATCAGCACATGTAATACACCGATCAGCACATGTAATACACTGATCAGCACATGTAATACACCGATCAGCACATGTAATACACCGATCAGCACATGACGTGTAATACACCGATCAGCACATGTAATACACCGATCAGCACATGTAATACACCGATCAGCACATGTAATACACCGATCAGCACATGACGTGTAATACACCGATCAGCACATGTAATACACCGATCAGCACATGGCGTGTAATACACCGATCAGCACACGGGGTGTAATCCACCGATCAGCACATGACGTGTAATACACCGGTCAGCACATGGCGTGTAATACAGGGATCAGCACAGCAGGGTATACTCCGGCCTAGGCTATTTTATACAGTGGGGTATACTCTGGCCTAGGCTATTTTATACAGCGGGGTATACTCTGGCCTAGGCTATTTTATACAGCGGGGTATACTCTGGCCTAGGCTATTTTATACAGCGGGGTATACTCTGGCCTAGGCTATTTTATACAGCGGGGTATACTCTGGCCTAGGCTATTTTATACAGCGGGGTATACTCTGGTCTAGGCTATTTTATACAGCGATGTATACTCTGGTCTAGGCTATTTTATACAGCGATGTATACTCTGGCCTAGGCTATTTTATACAGCGGGGTATATTCTGGCCTAGGCTATTTTATACAGCGGGGTATACTCTGGCCTAGGCTATTTTATACAGCGGGGTATACTCTGGTCTAGGCTATTTTATACAGCGATGTATACTCTGGTCTAGGCTATTTTATACAGCGGGGTATACTCTGGCCTAGGCTATTTTATACAGCGATGTATACTCTGGCCTAGGCTATTTTATACAGCGGGGTATATTCTGGCCTAGGCTATTTTATACAGCGGGGTATACTCTGGCCTAGGCTATTTTATACCCGGTGTAGGGATCTTCCCGGGGGATGGTGTGTTTGGACACAGTTCACATCAGACTTGGACTTATAAAAGAACAGCTTGGCGTTTATTTGCAGCATAAACCGTCCATCAAACAAAATACAGCCACACCGCGCTTTAAGAATAAAACAACAAAAAGATCTTGCCCATCTGGGCGCTTACTAACAGGTTCTCTCACCTATCTAACACTTAGCACAGTGCGTCTCTCACCTGGATACCGCAGGGTGTGTATAAGCTCCAGCAGAGGCTTTATTCCCAGGCCGATCACTCCTGGCTGAGAGAATTCCCTGCACTCTGTGCAACCTTTTACCTTCTCAGGCTGATTGCTCACCTGATGGCAATACCCGAACTGGATCGGGGGAGGGAATGGCAGGTCCCACTACCAACCTACCCGCCATTCCAGTAAGTCCAGGCCCGGAATAAAGAACAACAACTCAGCAGCATAACACTGCTGAGTAACAGATCCCTCCTGGACTCACCATCTCACACTATGCAGTAACCCAGGTGAGATGTACACCCCCTCGCACACTTCTCCTGTGACATGTCTACACCGGGTATAATCTGGACGGGGGCTAATATGGCCTGCTACACCGGCTCCCAGTGTGTGGGCCGCTATGGCAACAAGGGTGAGGGTAAACACACTGGGAGCTGGTGTCAGGTGGTTGGTCATATGTTCGGTCATGTGACCGGCACTGTGACATCACTTCCGGGGAGGCCACATGGCAGGATGTGAGTCAGGGAGGAACAGCTGAACATGCGCCAATAGATCGCAGGTTATTAATTACATGATCAAGAGTGATTGGTGACTCCAGGTATTTAACCCCAGACCCTGACGTCATCACCCCCTGGACCCTGAAGGACGTCATCACCCCCCGGACCCTGAAGGACGTCATCACCCCCGGACCCTGAAGGACGTCATCACCCCCCGGACCCTGAAAGACGTCATCACCCACGGACCCTGAAGGACGTCATCACCCCCCGGACCCTGAAAGACGTCATCACCCACGGACCCTGAAGGACGTCATCACCCCCCGGACCCTGAAGGACGTCATCACCCCCCGGACCCTGAAAGACGTCATCACCCACGGACCCCTGAAGGACGTCATCACCCCCCGGACCCTGAAGGACGTCATCACCCCCCGGACCCTGAAGGACGTCATCACCCCCCGGATCCTGAAGGACGTCATCACCCCCGGACCCTGAAGGACGTCATCACCCCCCGGACCCTGAAGGACGTCATCACCCCCCGGACCCTGAAGGACGTCATCACCCCCCGGACCCTGAAGGACGTCATCACCCCCCGGACCCTGAAGGACGTCATCACCCCCCGGACCCTGAAGGACGTCATCACCCCCCGGACCCTGAAGGACGTCATCACCCCCCGGACCCTGAAGGACGTCATCACCCCCGGACCCTGAAGGACGTCATCACCCCCCGGACCCTGAAGGACGTCATCACCCCCCGGACCCTGAAGGACGTCATCACCCCCGGACCCTGAAGGACGTCATCACCCCCCGGACCCTGAAGGACGTCATCACCCCCCGGACCCTGAAGGACGTCATCACCCCCCGGACCCTGAAGGACGTCATCACCCCCCGGACCCTGAAAGACGTCATCACCCACGGACCCTGAAGGACGTCATCACCCCCCGGACCCTGAAGGACGTCATCACCCCGGACCCTGAAGGACGTCATCACCCCCGGACCCTGAAGGACGTCATCACCCCCCGGACCCTGAAGGACGTCATCACCCCCGGACCCTGAAGGACGTCATCAACCCCCAGACCCTGAAGGACGTCATCAACCCCCAGACCCTGAAGGACGTCATCAACCCCCAGACCCTGAAGGACGTCGCCACTATCTGTTTAATGCAGGTTTTTCCCTCTTTTTAATAAATTGTATTTTAATGCTAAATAATAAAGATGTATTTGCTACTGAAACTCAGTATTGTGTGGTTGTATACAGTATGTTACACCCCGGGGTATAGTCTGGCCTAGGCTATGTTACACATCGGGGCATAGTTGGCCTAGACTATGTTACACCCCCGGGTATACTCTGGCCTAGGCTAATGTTACACCCCGGGTATAGTTTTGCCTAGGCTATGTTACACATCGGGGCATAGTTCGGCCTAGGCTATGTTACACCCTGGGGTATAGTGGGCCTAGGCTATGTTACACCCAGGGTTTAGTTCTGGCCCTAGGCTATGTTACACACCGGGGTATAGTTTTGGCCTAGGCTATGTTACATCCCGGGGTAAAGTTTGGCCTAGACTATGTTACACCCCCGGGGTATAGTTTGGCCTAGGCTATGTTACACCCCGGGGTATAGTCTGGCCTAGGCTATGTTACACCCCGGAGTATAGTTTTGCCTAGGCTATGTTACACATCGGGGCATAGTTTGGCCTAGGCTATGTTACACCCCGGGGTATAGTCTGGCCTAGGCTATGTTACACCCAGGGGTATAGTCTGGCCTAGGCTATGTTACATCCCGGGGTACAGTTTGGCCTAGGCTATGTTACACCCCCGGGGTTAGGTTTGGCCGGCTATGTTACACCCGGGGGTATAGTCTGGCCTAGGTAGTTACACCCCAGGGTATAGTCTGGCCTAGGCTATGTTACATCCCGGGGATACAGTTGGCATAGGCTATGTTACACCCACAGGGTATAGTCGGCCTAGGCTATGTTACATCCCGGGTACAGTTGGCCTAGGCTATGTTACACACCCCGGGGTAAGTTTGGCCTAGGCTATGTTACCATCCGGGGTATAGTCTGGCCTAGGCTATGTTACATCCCGGGGTATAGTCTGGCCTAGGCTATGTTACATCCCGGGGTATAGTCTGGCCTAGGCTATGTTACATCCCGGGGTATAGTCTGGCCTAAGCTATGTTACATCCCGGGGTATAGTCTGGCCTAGGCTATATGTTACACCCGGGGCATAGTTTGGCCTAGGCTATGTTTACACCCGGGGTATAGTCTGGCCTAGGCTATGGACACCCCGGGGTATAGTCTGGCCTAGGCTATGTTACACCCCGGGGTATACTCTGGCCTAGGCTATGTTACACCCCGGGGTATACTCTGGCCTAAGCTATGTAACCCCGGGGTATAGTCTGGCCTAGGCTATGTTACACCCCGGGTATAGTCTGGCATAGGCTATGTTACACCGGGTATAGTTTGGCCTAGGCTATGTTACACCCCGGGTATAGTCTGGACTAGGCTATGTTACACCCGGGGTATAGTCTGGCCTAGGCTATGGTAAACCCCGGGGTATA
>NW_027209782.1:0-8458 GCF_027789765.1 Dendropsophus ebraccatus | reverse complement strand
GCACATAGTGCGTCATTTATCAGCAACACCTTTTTTGGCGTAGGTTTTTTTTATACTTAATGTTAAAAAAACATGCAAAAACACTATTCACTACACAAAATAAAGTTTTTACACTACACATTTACATACCCTTATACCAATCCCCATATAAAAATGCCCCTTGCATCAGAGCTTCCCCCTGCACACTATGGAACGAGCGGCCGGAGCCGCTCGCTTCATAGTCTGAAGGAACTGACAGGGTTTCCTACGGCCGCAACTCATTGAATTGCAGCCGCAGAAAACTGACATGTCAGTTATTTGCGAGGCCGCAACGGTATCCCGCCGGAGCGTATACGATGTGTGTACACTTCGGCGGGATCTTAAGGAAACTAAGGCATTGTTCCACCCCGCAAAAACTACGGCCATTGTTGCCATCGGCAACCAACGGCCGTAGTTTACGTAGTGTGAACATAGCCTAAGGGTAACGTGCACACTGCGGATTAGCAAAGGATAAACTTTGTGCATTTCGCAGCTGGCACCTGCCGGCGGACTGATGCGGGCGCGCGTGTCCGTCCATTTCATAGACTCCATTCTATGCACGGGCAGATTCCATCGTCCATCCAAAAAATGAACACAAGCGGACCCAGCGCTTCTGGATATGAAGGACCCCGTATCGCACCAGAGCAACGTTTTTCAGGTGACGTCCCCCACACTGAAAAACAGGAGACCCCAGAAGAAGTGCAGAGTGTGGCGTAACAGGGGGATCAGGAAGGACGCCATTTTCCAGTGTGACCCTGTCCTGATCGCCCCGGCCTCTGCATACTGGATCGCTTCAAGGCGCACCACAACGTCATTGGAGTTCTACATTTTCTAATTCTTTCGCTTATTCCTATTTTAAGGGTCACGTTGATCAGGGATTATTCTGATTGCCATTATGGAGTCAGGAAGGATTTTTTTCCGTGATGAGGCTACTGTCGTCTGCCTCACAAGGGTTTTTTGCCTTCCTCTGGATCAACACAGGTTGAATTTGATGGACACCTGTCATTTTTCAACCTTATAAACTAATAATTAGTATAATACTTCCAAATTAATTTAAAATTGTCCCTTTTTCCAATTAAATAGGCATGGCCGCCATTCCCATTAGAGGATGCCATGTTGCAATTACAAAGCCTCTGTGCAGCCAGGACAATAGGAACCTCCCACAAGTGACCCCATTCTGGAATACTACACCCCCCATAAGGAATCTAACAAGGGGGCAGGGGGATGTGGCCTCCTGGTGACGGGGCACATTTGTGCTGTGAAAATGATTTTTTCATTTTAAAAAGGGGTTAAAAGATAAAAAAAACATAAAATGTGTAGAGCAATTTCCCCTGAGTACGAAAATTACCAACATGTGGACATAAAGCGCCAAGCAGATGCAGGGTAAGCCTCCAAAGGGAAGGAGCGCCATTTGGCTTTTGGAGGCTGGATTTGGCTGGAATGGATTTTGAGGGCCTTGTTGCATTTAACCCTTAGGCGACCCTGGACGTACCCATACGTCCAGGGCCGCCTCACCGCGTTCCGAGCGGGGCCGTGCTCTGAACCACCGCTGTCCCGGTGCCGCTCGTAGCCCGGGACCGTGGGTATTAGCGGGCACGGTCCGATCGCCGTGCCCGCTAATACAGTAATCGGATGGAGCTGTCAAAGTTGACAGCTGCATCCAATTACCTGATGCAGCCGTTCCCTGGTTTCTAGTGGGGAGGATCGCTCCTCGGGACAACGATCCAGACATCTTACCCCTTCCGGGGTCAGCGCCGTAATGGCGCTGATCCCGGCTCGGCACTCGATTGCTTCCGCTGCAGCAACCCGGAAGCAATCGATATGCCTATCTCATCGATCTGTGCTGCATATCTATGCAGCACAGATCTGAATGAGAGATCAGTGCACTTATACTAGAAGTCCCCCTGGGGGGCTTCTAGTATAAGTATAAAAGTTAAAATAAAAGTGTTGTTATTAGTAAAAAAGCCCCTCCCCTAATAAAAGTCAGAATCACCCCCCTTTTCCCATGTTATAAATACAAATAAACAAATAAATAAACATGTTTGCTATTGCCGCGTGCGTAATCGCCCGAACTATTAATTAATCACATTCATGATCTTGCACGGTAAATGGCGTAAACGCCAAAAAAATCCCAAAGTGCAAAATTGCGCATTTTTGGTCGCATCAAATCCAGAAAAATTGTAATAAAAAGCGATCAAAAAGTCGCATATGCGCAATCAAGGTACCGATAGAAACAACACATCATGGCGCAAAAATTGTCACCTGACACAGCCTCATAGACCAAAGGATAAAGCGTTATAAGCCTGGGAATGGAGCGATTTTTAGGAACATGTATTTGTTAACAATTTGCCATCAGATACAATGAAAGTTATACATGTTACATATCGTCGTAATCGTAAAAACTTGAGGAACATACATAACAAGTCAGTTTTACCTCAGGGCGAACAGTAAAAAACGAAAAAAAAAAAAAAAAATAAAAGAAATGCGTTTTTTTTTTCAATTTCCCCACACTTTGAATTTTTTTCTGTTTTCGCAGTGTACTTTATGAAAAAATTCAGCCTGTCATTGCAAAGCACAATTAGTGGCGCAAAAAAATAAGGGCTCATGTGGGTTTCTAGGTGAAAAAATGCAAGTGATATGGCCTTTTAAGCACAAGGAGGGAAGAACGAAAACGCAAAAATTTAAATTGGCAGGGTCCTCTAAGGGTTAAAAGGCCTCTTGTTGCCAAGACAGTTGAAACCCCACCACAAATGACACCATAATGAAAACTACACCCCTCATGGAATGTAACAAGGGTGTAGTGAGCATATGGACCCCACTGGTGACGGGCACAAATGTGGAACAATGTGGCGTGAAAATGAAATATTACATTTTTTACGCTATAATGTTGGTCTAGCCTTGATTATTTCATTTTCACAAGGGGTAAAAAGAAACACACAACATGTTTAGAGCAATTTCCTCTGAGTCCGTAATACTCCACATGTGGACATAAAGCGCCATGTGCGCCATAAAGCGCCAGGGCAAGCCTCCGAAGGGAAGGAGCACCATTTGGATTTTGGAGGCTGAATTTGGCTAGAATGGATGATGAACGCCATGTCGCATTTACAGAGCCCTCTGGCTGCCAAGACAGTGAAAAACCCCCACAAGTGACCCCATTCTGGAAACTACACCCCTTAAGGAACCTAACAAGGGGTGCAGTGAGGATATGGACCCCTTGATGAAGGGCACATTTGTGCTGTGAAACTGAAACAATGAAAATTTTCCTTTCATGTCACATTGTTCCACATTTGTGCCCGTCACCAGTGGGGTCCATTGCTCACTGCACCCATTGTTAGATTCTTTGAGGGGTGTAGTTTCCAGAATGGGGTCACTTTTTTGGGTCACGTTTCCAGTGTTTTGGCAGCACGAGGGCTCTGTAAATGCGAAATGGCCCTTGAAATCCATTCCAGTGAAATTCAGCTTCCAAAAGCCAATTGGCGCTCCTTCCCTTTGGAGGCTCATCCTGCGCCCACTTGGCACTTTATGTTCACATTTGGGGTATTTCCGTAATTGGGAGAAACTGCTCTACAGGTTTTTGGGTTGTTATTCCTTTTATCCCTTTGTGAAAATGAAAAATTGAAGGCGAGAACAACCTTTTGTGTAAAAAAATATTTTTTCACGCCACATTGTTCTGAAAATCTGTGAAGCACTTGTGGGGTCCAAATGCTCACCGCATCCCTTGTTACACTCCTTGAGGGGGTGTAGTTTTCTAAATAGTGTCCCTTTAGGGGTGTTTTTTTATGTTTTGGCACCCCAGAGCCTCTGCCAACCTGAAGTGGCACAGTCAAAAATGACCAAATATAACGTAGGCATTGAAATTCACTAGGCGCTCCTTTATATCTGAGGCTTGTGGTTGCGTCAAATAGCGCAATAGGGCCACATATGGTGTATTTTATAAACTACAGAAACGGGGAATAAATATTGGGGTGCATTTTTCTGGTAATAGGTTTACAATTATGAAAATATTGGATTACAATAAAATCTCTGCACAGAAAATTAAAATTTTCAAATTTCTTACACACTAAGGGCGACATGTATCCGGTGTACGGATGATTTTCGGCGGAAAGTGACAATTTGCGTATTTTTTTATTCGCAAATGGCCGCTTGTGAATAAAATATTCGCATATCGGCACTTTCTGCCGAGTACGCCGGGGGGCGGGGAGGGGGTGCGGAGGGGGCGTTACGGGGGTCGCTAAGGGCCCCCCCCCCCCGCACTCACTACAACAACAAACTGCCCCCCACCAGGCCTCCTCCTAATACCCGCCAGGCCTCCTCTCAATCCACCACCCCTTCTCTGAGGCCGGAACAACGTACCGCACACTGGGGCACGCTTCTCCAGTGGCATCATTCGGCACTTCATTCATTCATAGGACGTATGGCCACAGAGACTCCACACTCCTGCGGTGCCTCTCTCCTGCCTCACATCACCCAGCAGTTGTTCAAGTGCCCCTGCAATAGCGGTACCAAGATTAGATCGCGGGTGAGTATTACAACCGATGGGATGGGGGGAATGGCGCTGGCGGGTAGTGAGTCTGTGTGCGTGGGGGGGGGGGGAAATCGCAGCTGGGGCGGGGGCAAATACATAAATATAGGCACTGGTAATGTAATATCATGAAGATATTTGCTGATTGCTTACTCTCCTTATAGAACTGCACTGCACTGCAACTGCACTAATATGGATCGCCTCCCTAGAGGATTAATTTCTAAAATTTACAAAGGTTTGCTGTTGAGGGAAGCAGATTCCAAACCTTCTTTCATTTTATCGGGGAGAAAGAATTGAATATGACATTCCCCCAATCCTCAATTGCACAAATTTACAAAAACTCACATGGTTTTTCCCGATGTGTCAAAATTCAAGAGAACTCCTTCAAATTACTAACCAGGTGGTACAGAACCCTTTATCTGTTAAAGAAAATGAACATTCTTAAGATGACTGGTGCTGGAGATGTAGATCTTCTCCTGGGACTATTTCCCATATCTCGTTATTATGCCCGAAGCTGCAATGCTTTTGGTCGGAAATCGCTAATCATATTCTAAACATCTGTGGTAGCAAACTCCCACTAGATCCAACTCTTATCTTGTTATGGATCCCCTCTCCATCGTTTACTCCAACCAAAAATAATTTACCTACTATCCTGTTGTCGGCGGCAAAACTGCTCATCCCAATTCATTGGAGGGATGAATCTCCACCCACATTATGTGAATGGGTTGAAAAAGTCCAGCAAATTGCTCGCTTTGAGGAGTTGTGCAGCTGGGAAACAGGAACTTATGACAAGTACCTAAATTTGTGGGAGCCATGGCATAAATTTTACAGAAATTACTTATCTGACTCCCCAACTCCTTGAGACGTTGTATTTGTATTTGTTCATTGTGGACTTGACACTCTTCTATTGAGGCTTTCCAAACTCTAAGGTTTCTGGCACTCACTTATATTGCCTTATTCTCTATCTAATTCATTAATGCTCCACTTGCTGATCAATTCTGACAACACAAGGTTCCTCAGTTCTAATTCTATTCTAGTTTTTGATTAAGTTTTTGACTGCTAATCATCTGTTGCCTACTACAAAATGTATGTCCCCCCTTTGTTTGTTTGTAGGAGAATGTGATATTTACGATCTCTGTTATTTTTTTTGTTTTTGATGTTTGCCCTATTCTATTTGCTGAGTTTACATCGGCACAAAACTATATAAAACAAGTGATCTTGATCAATGCAAGGGACATCGTATCAACTATGTACTTGGTGCTAGGACCTGCGCGTCCTAATTGTAATTATTATTTTTCTGGAAGATGTTCCTTATTTTTTCCTGATCACAATAAAAAATTTGTTTTGAAAAAAAAAAAAAAAAGAACTGCACTATAACATAGGCCCAACTCCATGCTGTACTATATAATAATAGCAACCAATCAGGAATATATATTTGTGTCCGCTGCAGACCGGAACCATCCCAGAAAATTTTGAAAGAAAATAGGCAACACAGTATTACAACCCCAATATGGTCTTCAGATTTTATCTGGCACTGCTGCTCACACTTAGTGTGTCTGTTGTGATGGCAGCCAGGTGGGATAGTGTGTGAAGAGGGGGTCCGGTGGGATTGTCTGTGTGGGGGGGGGGGATGTCAGGTGGGATAGTGTGTGCAGGGGGTCAGAAGGGATAGTGTGTGTGTGTGTGTGTGTGTGTGTGTGTGTGTGGCGGTCAGGTGGGATAGCATGTGTGTCTGTGTGTGTGTGGGAGGGGTCAGGTGGGATAGTGTGTTTGGGGGGGGGTCAGGTGGGATAGTGTGTGTGTCAGGGGTCAGGTGGGATAGTGTGTGTAGGGGGGTCAGGTGGGATAGTGTGTGTGTGTGGGGGGGGGTTCAGGTGGGATATTGAGTGTGTGTGTGTGTGTGGGTCAGGTGGGATAGTGTGTGTGGGGGGGGGGCAGGTGGGATGGGATAGTGTGTGTGTGTGGGGGGGGTCAGGTGGGATAGTGTGTGTGGAGGGGGGTAAGGTAGAGGTAGTGTGTGTGGTACTTCATTGCAGGCAGAGGGGGGAACTTTATTATTATGGTGGGTACAGCAGGTGCATTATTACTATATGGGGGCACAGCAGTCGAGGCATTTTTTACTATGGGGGCACAAAACAGGGGACATTATTACTATATGGGGGCACAGCAGGAGACATTATTACTATATGGAGGGCACAGCAGGGACATTATTACTAGTTGAGAGCAGACATTATTACTATATGGGGGCACACAAAGGAGACATTATTACTATATGGGGCACAGCACAGGACATTATTACTATATGGGGGCACAGCAGGAGGGCATTATTACTATATGGGGACATAGCAGGGAAATTATTACTATATGGAGGCACGGCAGGGTGCACTATTACTAGATTGTGGCACAGCACAGGACAATATTACTATATAGGGTACAGCAGGGGACATTATTAGTATATAGAATGCACAGCAGGAGGCATTATTTCCATATGGTGGCACAGCAGGAGGCATTATTACTATATGGTGGCAACACCAGGGGCATTATTACTATATGGGGGCAGAGCAGGGGCATTATTACTATATGAGGACACAGTAGGGGCATTATTATTACTACATAGAGGCACAGTGGGAAAATTGTTATATACAGGCACAGCACGGGATCCTACATACAGGGGAAACCCACAAACCTACTGACTTTACTACACTAACAGAGCAATTACTAGAGTTTGGGAGCCTACAGGAGGGAAAAGGAGGAGGAAGATGTTGGATAAGTGCGGAGCCTAAGATGTTTTGTCTGGCAGGTTAGATGAGACGAATTGTAGCTGGAAGAAATCACAGTGGTCCACGCCAGATGAAGAGGAAAAGGAAAAGTGACGCCTCAGATCAAAGAAGACATGACCGGTGAGTCACTGAATGACATTTTGTATTCAGTAGAACATATTTGGTAGGGGTGCAACACCGCCCCTATGCCTTAATATTCACACAGCTTCTTCCTAGTGACTCGAGTAGACCCACTTCCTTCCCCCTGGGCTGATTCGCCCTAGAAATGACCTAGAAACTGCCCTGATGGCACCCAATGGAGCATAGCACAATTTTTTATGTGCAGGATATTAAAACAAAACTGTCCAGGTACAGTGGGGTCCTATAGATGTCTATGAGTGTAATATATAATAATAGGAACCAATCAGGAATATATATTTGTGGCCGCTGCAGACTGGAACCATCTCAGAAAATTTTTAAAGATAATAGGCAACACAATATTACACCTCCAATATGGTCTTCAGATTTCATATGGCACTGCTACTCACACTTAGTGTGTCTGTTGTGATGGCAGCCAGGTGTGATAGTGCGAGTGTGTGTGTGGTGGTGTGTGGGGGGGGGGGGGGGTCAGGTGGGATAGTGTGGTGAAGAGGGGGTCTGGTGGAGTGTGTGTTGTGTGGTGGGGGGGGGGATGTCAGGTGGGATAGTGTGTGCGGGGGGTCAGAAGGGATAGTGTGTGTGTGTGTGTGTGGTGTATGTGTGGCGCGGTCAGGTGGGATAGCCATGTGTGTTTGTGTGTGGGAGGGGTAAGGTGGGATAGTGTGTTTGGGGGGGTCAGGTGGATAGTGATAGTGTGTTTGGGGGGGTCAGGTGGGATAGTGGTGTTTGTCAGGGGTTAGGTGGGATAGTGTGTGTAGGGAGGTCAGGTGGGATAGTGTGTGTGTGGGGATTCAGGGGGATATTGATTTGGTGTGTGGGGTGTCCAGTGGGAGGGATAGTGTGTGTGTGTGGGGGGTCAGGTGGGATAGTGTGTGGGGGGTCAGGGTGGGATAGTGTGTGTGTGGGGGGGGTCAGGTGGGATAGTGTGTGGGGGCGGTCAGGTTGGCAGAGTAGTGTGTGTGGAGGGGGGTAAGGTAGAGGTAGTGTGTGTAGGGCACGT
>NW_027209781.1:0-8460 GCF_027789765.1 Dendropsophus ebraccatus | reverse complement strand
GGGTACCTCTGGGGGCATATTAGTTCATGGGGGCCACCTCTCGGGGCATTAGTAGCTCATGGGTGTACCTCTGGGGGGCATTATTAGTTCATGGGGGCCACCCCTCTAGGGGCATTATTAGCTCATGGGGGGCACAGCAGGCGAATCCGACATACAGGGGGGCACAGCAGGGATCATACATACAGTGGGGCCAGCAGGGGATCCACATACAGGGGCACAAGCCAGGGGATCCTTCATACAGGGGCATCCCACATTCCTACTCGCTTTGCTGCCGCAGTTACTATGGAAGCCCAAGGGGGGGAGAAAGGAAAGGAAGTGCTAGAAATGTGCGGAAGCCTAAATGGTTTGTCTCACAGGTTCTGAAAGATGAAACATATCTGGAAGAAATCATTTGGAGGACGGGCCGGATGGAGAGGAAAAGGGAAAGTGACGCCTCGATCAAAGAAAGCGTCACCTGTGAGTCACTGTATGACACTTTTCTTATTTTGTAGAACATCATTTAGTAGGGGCGCCCCGAGGTGACAGCTACTACATTAATCTGTACTCAGAATATCACTGTGTTAATCTGTGGTGTTACATAGGACTGCAGGTGACATCTCATTATCTGTACTCAGAGATATCACTGTGTTATCTGTTGCTGTTACATAGGATGCAGGTGAATCTACTACATTATCTGTACCAGAGATACCACTGTGTTATGTGGTGTCATACATAGGACTGCAGGTGATATCAGGTGATTCTACCCCAGGTGGGGGGGGTTGCAGAAGTTCAAACTCATCGTGCCCTGGTGTGCTGGTGTCTGTATACATGTGTGCTGGTGTCTGTATGTGTGTTATACATGTGTGCTGGGTCTGTATACATGTGTTGCTGGTGTCTGTGTGTGAGATCAATCTAGAGAACTGGCTCATATCCCATTTTCCCCAGTGGCGAAAATGTAACCTATGTTATACAGTTTATAAAATTGTAGAACCTAAATGTGAACAAGGTGCAATTCAATAGACACTTACTTGTATAGCTGTCTCTTGTGCTCTGTATGCAGTGCATTATATTCACCCTTGCAACGTACAATTTATAGCGTGCTAACAAGCCCAGCGGGGCTCATTATGATGGAGACTAAAAAGTATACAAGAGTGGGGTAGGGTGTTCCCCTGTATTCAGAATGCTGTTGAGTGCTAGCAATGGCCCGTCTGGGATTATTGATTTCAAGGGTCTATGCAGAGCAGATAAAGACACCTCTGCTGCACAAACAGGATCCCCTAGAAAGCATTCTCACCGCCATGTATTCGCTATCACTGTCTTGGGTGAGCTAAACTAGTCGCCTGGGGGGGCTGTGTGATTTGTATATGCTCACTAACATGGAACAGCCTCATTATATTAGCCTTATCAACATATTCTATGTTAGTGAGCATACCGGGGGGGGGGGGGGGATATTGGTGGAACATATACAAATCAAACAGCCCCCCAGACCCTCGAAATTCAATAACCCCAAACGGGCATTGCCTAGTACTCAACAGCATTCTGAATACAGGGGAACCCCTACCCCAACTCTTGTATAAGTTTTAGTCTCCATCATAATGAGCCCGCTGGGCTTGTAGACACGCTATAAATTGTACGTTGCAGTGGTGAATATAATGCACTGCATCCAGAGCACAAGAGGCAGCTATACAAGTAAGGTGTCTGTATGGTGGACATTTAAATTGCACCTTGTTCACATTTAGTTTCTACAATTTATAACTGTATAACAGAGGTTACATTTAAGCCACTGGGAAAAATGGGGTATATGAGCCAGTTCTCTAGAATTGATCTGAACCAAAATTATACTCCCAGCAAGGCGTGGGTGGAACACACAATTTTTTTTTTTTTATTAATGTGGGGGGCCCAGACACTTTGGTTGTATGGGCCCCGAAATTCCTGATGGCGGCCCTGTTGACTGTTATGTTTCTCAGGGTGACATCTTTATCAGGTCACTGGTGTTTTCCTGAAGCTCAAAAATACAAATATTCAAAAAATAACCAACAACAAAATTATTTACTACTTTATATTCTTGCACGTAGAGGCAGTATGATGTATACTTACATAGTTGTTAGGGTATGTGCACACCAAGAAATTCTCATGGATAACTTTCTGCGGATTCCGCGCACTCCCGCTTCACTCTCTGCCCGTCCCATAGACTTCATTCTATGGTCAGGCTGCTTCTGCCGTCGCTAAAGAATGGACATGTGGGGAATCCGCTGCAAGTTATCCACGAAAATTCCTCAGTTTGCAAATACCCTAAGGCTGAAAAAAGACATCCAGTTCAGCATATTACCTAATTTCCAGGAGAACAATTCCTTCCTGAATCTGCCAATCAGAATAAATCCCTGGATCAACAATCCTTCTTTAGAATCTAGTAACTATAACCTGTAATATTACTACACTCAAGTCATGTATCCAGACCTCTTTTGAGTTTGCCATGATCACTTCCATAATCTTGCTGCTCTTACAGTAAAGAATGCCTTTCTGTGCTGATGTAGAAACTTTTATTCCTCTAGGTTTACGGGATGTCCCCTTGTTAGGCTGGGTTGACTGGGCTGTCAATATTCAGGATTTACATTATTCAGAAGGGACAGGGTGGGCAAAGGGGAGAAGGAGTATGTCTTTATGTCAAAAAATTATATAAAAAGAGTGTAAAAGATACAATAGTGGGTGATGACTTTGAGGATGTGGAATCATTGTGGGTAAAACTACAGAGGGAGGTAAACAGTGAAAATTTTTTTTTGATCTGGTGATTTCTAACAGTGCCGAGCTGGTTGGGGGTATCATTGTCCATGAACACCTGGGTAATAGTGACCACATATAGTAACTTTAAGCTTGAAGTGTAGAAAACAAAGACATGTTTGAAGGCAAAAACATTAAATTTTCCTGGGTTAAGAGCTGAACTTCAGGGCATAGACTGGGAGCGGCTTCTGTCACATACTGATACTGATAATAAATGGGAAATCCTCAAATCCACATTAAATAACTGTACTGCTAAATTTATTCCTATGGGTAACAAATATAAACAATTAAAATCAATCCCACACGGCTTACAACCGAGGTTAAAAGGGCTATAAATGACACAAATCTGAGGGGTCAGCTGTAGTCTTTAAACATTACAAAGAGGAACCCTTGAAAATATTAATGCAAAAAAAAAAAAAAACAAGGTCAGAGCATGTAGGACCTCTAAATAATGGTGATGGGGAGTTAATAACTGGGGATCAGGAGAAAGCTGAGTTACTCAATGGTTCTTCAGCTCTGTATATACAAAAAGAAGAGGATGGAGCTGTGGTGGGTGGGGCCAGTGCTGCTAACACGTGTAAAATACTAAACTGGCTTACTATAGATATGGTCCAAGATAAATTAAATAAAATTAATGTAACTAAAGCTCCAGGGCCTGATGGATTAAACCCCAGAGTTCTTAGGGAACTCAGTTTTGTAATTTCTCTACCCTTGTATGAAATATTCAGTGATTCTTTGGTGACAGGTACTGGCATAAGGCAAATGTGGTGCCAATCTTCAAAAAGGGCTCTAGGTCTTCTCCAGGTAACTATAGACCCGTAAGCTTAACGTCCATATTGGGGAAACTTTTTGAGGGGCTTATAAAGCACTACATGCAGGAAAATGTATTGACTAATAGTATTATAAGTGATAACCAGCATGGTTTTACGAAGGATAGAAGCTGTCAAACCCACCTAATATGTTTTTAAGAAGAGTTGAGTAGAAGCCTGGATACTGAGGTCACTGTGGATATAGTGTACCTAGATTTAGCAAAAGCATTTGACACAGTCCCTCATGGGTGTCTGATGGTAAGTTAAGATCTATGAATTTGGAGAGTTTAGCCTGTAACTGGATTGAAAACTGGCTTAAATGAGAAGTCCGGTGAAAATTTTCATTAAAGTATTGTATTATATTGTATTATATTATATAAAAGTTATACAAATCACCAATATACACTTATGGGAAATGCTCATAAAGTGCTTTTTTCCCTGCACTTACTACTGCATCAAGGCTTCACTCCTGGATAGAATGGTGATGTCACAACCCGACTCCCAGAGCTATGCGGGCTGTGGCTGCTGGAGAGGATGATGGCAGGGGGACACTGAGGGACACAGGGCACTGGAGGGACACTGAGCATTCCTCCGCCATCATCCTCTACAGCAGCCACAGCCCGCACAGCTCTGGCAGTCAGGTCATGACATCACCATTTTATCCAGGAAGTGAAGCCTTGATACAGTAGTAAGAGCAGGGAAAAAAGCACTTTATAAGCATTTCCCGTAATAAGTGTATATTGGTGATTTGTATAACTTTTGGGGGCAATACAATCCTTTAATGAAAATTTTCGCCGGACTTCTCCTTTAATAATCGCTGGGAAAGTCGCTAATAGAGAAGGATCTGGGTGTACTTGTAGATAATAGGCTACAGAACAAAACACAATGTCAGTCAGCTGCTTCTAAGGCCAGCAGGATATTGTCATACATTAAAACAGGCATGGACTCTCGGGACAGGGATATAATATTACCGCTTTATAAAGCTTTGGTGCGGCCTTATCTGGAGTATGCTGTCCAGTTTTGGAACCCGATTCATAAAAAGGATGTCTTAGAGCTGGAAAAGGTACAAAGGTGGGCAACTAAACTAATAAAGGGAATGGAGCATCTTAGTTATGAGGATAGATTAAAATAATTAAATTTGTTTAGTCTCAGAAGAGACATTTAAGGGAGATATGATTAACTTATTTATTAAATATATAAATGGCCCCTACAGTAAATATGGGGAAAAGATGTTCCAGGTAAAAACCCCCTCACAAGACAAGGGGACACTTCCTTCGCCTGCAGAAAAAAAGGTTCAATCTCCGGAAACGACAAGCCTTCTTTAATATGACAACAGAAAATCTACCCCAGGATCTGGTCACAGCAAAAATAGTAGAGGGCTTTAAAACAGGCTTAGACAAGTTCTTAGAATAAAATAACATTAAGCAAATGTATAGAAACCTACCCATCATCCCTCCCCCCTTCCCTTATCCATCCTTCCTTGGTTTAACTATGTACCTATTTGAGTATGTTAAAGGACTAAATAATGTTGGGAGGAAAAGTTTTTTAGAAAATAAAAAACGAACTCAAGAACAAGAGGACACAGAGGTTAGTTGAGGGAAAAATCAGAAGCAACGTTAGAAAATATTACTTTACTGAAAGTAGTAGATGCTTGAAACAAACTTCCAGCAGATGTGGTTAGTAAATCTACAATAACAGAATTTATAAGTGAATGTACCATCAAGTAAAATTTAAGTGGTGCACATGAATACAACGTTGCTGGTGCCACGGTCCTTTTTTGTGAACCACAGATTGGTTTCCTGCGCACGCGCCATTCTATTACCAAGCACCGGTCTGGGCTAAGCTCCGGCGGAGGAAACCCCTGCCCCGCTGTGACGCGACTCCATTAGAATCAATGGAGTCGTTGTCATAGAGGGTGAGGGGCTGGCCTGCCTCCAGTACTTGAGCCTGGGCCAGTGCTTGGTAGTAGACTGGCGCAGTGTGCGGAGACTGGGCCGCGGTTCAAAAAAGGATCACAGTAATCCTAAAAATTATCAAAATAATAAGTGATGTTTCGATGGCCTTACACCATCTCTTTTTTCAAGCCTTAAAAAAGATGTTGTGAGGTCATCGAAACGGTGCTTTGATTATGCCACACTGAATTGTTTGCTGCTTACCCGTTTTTTGATGAAATTTACCCACTTTTTTGTTTCACTTACCTGAGAGTGCGCAGAGACTATTTGGGAGTATCTATCTAGCCTTCATCAGTCTTGTCCCAAAATCTACACAAGTTATCACGGCCAAATCTTTAGTGTCAGCCATAGATGGGCATGTGCAGCCGTTCCTTTCTCTCCAGTTTCCGTGTTTTACAGTTCTCCCTCTGAACACAGCTCGCACTCCTTTATAAGACCCACATGACCAAAATTAGCAGGATATGCCTGTGCTCACATGTTCAGTACCTCCATGTTTTTCCCCTCCTGTCTGCAGTAGTGGTGAGGTAATACCATATCCATACTTGTGTCGTTGGGGGGCAGCCTCCCCCGCCCCGCCCGGTGGTGCTGGCCAGGTTCTGGTGGTGGGGCTATTTGGGTTTCCGGTCCGGGGGTTGCAGGGCCATTCCAGGGCCCCTTCCCTGCACGTGCACGCTTGCGGGGGTGGCAGTCGCTGACCGACACGGTTGTGGAGTTAGCGTAGGGACCCGTGTGAACCAAAGGACCTGCACGGTGGTACACGGGGCTATTATGGCTTGATCAAATCATATACACACACACTCCTGGTGTGATTTTTAATATAGGCCAAGCGGCATTAGTGTCAGCATAGATGGGATGTGCAGCCGTTCCTTTCTCTCCAGTTTCGTGTTTCACGGCCAAATCTGTTGATCTGCCCAGTCTGTTGGTCTCCCAGTGTCTCATAATCTTCTTGCCTAATAGCATTAAACAGCTTTAAACAAACAAGTATTGACCTCAGTTATATTAACTAGGAAGGCCAATCACTTGTGATGATCCTGGACATCCCCCTGTGGGAATTATGAGCTCAGCATGGGATTTACATGGATAAGTGAAGTACAAGCCAGGATTATGTCTGAAGTGCCATTGTCTGTTTTGCATGACACTATCCATCGTGAGAGACCCTTTCCTTCACAGACTCTAATGCTGCCGTCTACCTAATAATCATCTTTTCATTTTGCTTAGTATAATAGCTCATTGAAAAAATCACACGGGATTAAAGTCATAAGATTAAGGTGATAACTCAATCCTGGAACATTGTCCTGTTAAATAAAGAATGAAGATGATGGCCATGCAACACTCTATTAATTACCTATGTATTATCTATATGCCTGGTAGACTATGGAGAGTTTTAGACCTGTAAGTTGTGAGGTAGGGCCTCTATCAGCTGAACCAATCCCACAGATGCTTGACTGGATCAGATCTGGGATATTTAGTGGCCAACTAAACATCTTGAATAGTTTGTCATGTTCCACACACCATTCCTGAGAAACTTTTCCATGTGGTGGCATACTAACTACCTGCTGAAAGAGGCCGCTATTGGGCTATGTTCAAACATAGCGTTTAATTAGCTTTAATAACGCTATTTTGCCGCAGTGTGTGGTTAAAATAGCTAGATTTTCAGCACTAATTAACGCTACTAAATGTTATGTGTTAAACATAGCCTTAAAAATACCATTGTCATGAATGGTTTAATCTGGTTTGATCAATAAATCGGAACATGGCACATTAAAAGTGACATCCACATGAATGCCAAGAAGAAAGGTTCCCAGCAGAACATTGCTTAGAGCCCTTTGTTTTCACCAGCTTGTCATCCTTCATAAAACATCCTGTTGCCATCTGTTGGATCCATTAAAGGGTTATCCAGCGTTAGAAAAACATGCGAGACTTTCTTCCAGGGACAGCACCACTCTTGTCTCTAGTTGGGTGGAGTTTTGCAACTCAATTCCATTGAAGTAAATGGAGCTTAATTGCAAACCACACCTGACTGGAGACAAGAGTCGTAATGTCTCTGGAAGAAAGTCGCCATGTTTTCTAGCGCTGGATAACCCCTTTAAACAAGGCCATCGACTGCTACTAGTATATAACCTGGTTCTGATGCTTTTTATATCCATGTAGGCATTGAAGCAGTGGACAGAGGTCAGTTTGGGGCATTCTGTCCTGCAGCTATGTAGCTCCTTATGAGGTAAATTGCACTGCACAGTGCATTTCTACACATTTCTATCATAGCCCGCATTAACTTTTCTAGCAATTTGTGCTACAGTAGTCTTTCCATGAGATCAAACCAAAAGGGCTAGCTAGGGATGAGGAATTACAGTAATAATGATGCAAAATGCTTTGCTAGCTCAGCAGTCGTCTCATCAGCCTGCTGCTTTCTAATTCAGTGCCATTCCTTCCTAGATGCTGGGAAAAGCTGCACCAGTCCTAAGAAACTGGGAAAAGGCAGCAGACTGTTAATCAGACTGCCAAGATAATGAAGCAATTCACTTTGTTATACTGTAAATTCCCTTATCTCTAGGCTAGCCTCTGCATTAATGGACATTGGGGTTTCCTGAGCCTGTCTCAGTGTCCTTCTAAGGATCTCTTTTGGTAGTACTCCCAACGGAGAAGCCCAATACGACCTGCCACTTTGAGAATTTTCTGACACAGTAATCAGCTATCATAATTTCTCCCTTTTTAAAAGTTGCTCAGATCGTACTGACAGAGTTGCAATATTTTCAATATATTCTTTGAACCACAAGCTGTCAGTAACTTGTCAGGTACAGAAGAATATTAAAATAATGCCAGGTACTATAGATTTACACTTGTTATACAAAATAAATCAAACCGTGACTTTGTACCTGTCAGCCAGTTGCATAGCTACATGAAGGCAGACCAAACAACTGCTATGCGGCCCTTGCACTAAGGGG
>NW_027209780.1:0-5000 GCF_027789765.1 Dendropsophus ebraccatus | reverse complement strand
TGTATTGCAATGCAATTGCAATATAGTCATTAAATTGCTACAAAAACGAACTTTTTTTAAATAGCAAAATCGGAAGTTTTTTCTCCATTTTTGATGTTGTGTGAACATAGCCTAATACTGTGCCTGCCACTTTCCAAAAATTGTGTGGGGCTTAGGGGGAATATGAAGGCCCAGCACATTTACTATAGTTAACACCAGAAACTGTAAATAACAGACAGATTTCAATCTACAGTATAGCACATGGACAGCCATAGAGGCAGGAAATGTATTATTAAGGCTATGCTTCTAATAAATTTGCAGTAATTTATGTCAACAAGCTTCAGCTAAAGACCATCATTTAAAATGTCAGGAATATTTTTTTGTATGAGTTGAATACAGCAATTTATTTGTACAGGGGGACATGTAAAGCATAGAGGTATATGTGTAGTATAAAAGAGACTAGGCTGTATAATGGAAATAAAGTATGAGCATTAGCACTGAGCATTGAAGTGCTCAATCAAGCTTGATGCTCTGTGGAGCACTACATGCTGCTCAGTATAGAAAACAAATTATTGAATGCACAGTGCATTTCCACAGCCTTGAACCCATGGGGGATAGGAGATTAAAACGATACTTACAGCTCTGGTCTTCTATCTTCTATCTTTACTAGACTCACTTACTAGCTAAGCCAATCAGCAGCTGAGGAGGGGACATTGCTGCAGCTGCTGATTGGCTAAACAGCAATACTAAACGTAGAAAATAGAAGACCATAGAGGTAAGTAGAGTTTCCTCCCAACAGAGTAAAGTCTGGCAGTACAGTTAAGTTATCCTCCTGGGGGCCATATTGTCATTGTGCAAGATTTCATGGTTAAACAAGGTACCCTCCACTCTGCCAAGCAGGGGTAGCTGGTAAAATGCTCGAGTTTGTCATTATTTTTTAATGGGGCTCATTCTCGAGTCAAGCACTAGAATATTGAAAAATGCTTGACTTGAGTAATAAGCATGTGAGCATTTAGTGCTCAGTCAACTCTAATGAACTTTTTTTTAAATGACAGACATCATTTTTAAAAATAACAACAGAAAGGAAAAAACGTCATGTGGACATTGCATACACATTCATGATACAGATATTTAACCAGTAAATTATTCACTTTTTTGGTCAGATCATCTAGCCATTTATACGAGTAGTAGATTTTGCCTGTCTGTAGCAATGTATATTGAGTATGGTCTCAAGTTACAATGGTCCAGGAAAGACCATTGCATGTTGAAAATATTGTACACAGGCGACTGTAAATTGAAGGACCACTGTATAAGTTATGACATCTGCTTTCAGCTCCATTTAGTCACAGTGCCTATGCCTGCATGAACATGAAATATAATTTAAAAAATTTAAATATGATATCTAATAAATAGAAGATTCAAATGGAAAAAAGAAGAATTTAATTAGTAATTATCCTTGAAAATGACCTGCATTTATTCTCACTATCCCCATAAAACATTGGCAAAGAACAGCAGGTAAAACCTTGTAGAAAAAGGATTTGTTCCTCACTTACTTCGCTCTGCACAGTAGGTTTCAAACTTGTCTTGGGCATTACTATTCCCTTCCAGTAATCTTTTACTCATGGCTCATAGACTAAATAGACACTTTAATTTAAGAATTATTAATGAACACTAATAGAACGGTCAGAGTTTCAAGAATAGGCTAAATTAAATTTGGGATTGCTTTAGTCATAACTCTAAGTCTTGTTTTTGTGATTGTACGACTATACTAGCTTAAAAAAAAAACTTTTTCACTTCGATATAGTATACTAACCATTAGTTATATAATTGATAACCCAGTAGCAGATTAATACACTGATCCTTTAGTATAGAGGGCCTCAGTGAAGGTAATTTTCAGCCTCCAGCAACTCTAATATTCATATGTAAGAATTTGCTTTATTTGCATTAGTTTTGTGCTTTTTTTTTACCTTTCTTATTTTGGGATGACATTTTACCAGCTTTAATATTTTAATATTCGTCAACCTACATTTTTTCCTCCCAGATTGAACAACATTGTAGCTTGAATAACTGCTGTATTTCCAATTCCAATAAAATTTTTATAGTCAAAATCTTAAAGCTTATGGGAGTCGGTGTGTGTGTGTGTGTGGGGGGGGGGGGGGGGGAGGGGTGGGGGGGGAGGGGACTGGGCGGCAAGATTGGAGAAAAATAGATGTAGAGAAGAGGAATGCAGGCAGGGGAAGCAAACGTTGGAGAAAAAATTTTTTAAAGTGAATCATGGCCACTTGAGAGATGAGCGAAGCAAGCAAATCCAGGTGGAAAAATTGATTTGTTCAACAGAACCCCCCCCCCCCAAAAAAAAGGGAACTATTTACCATTCAATGCACCCCCCAGTGTCCTCTTCCATGTCTTCAGCCTGTACTCAGAAAATCACTGACTGAGGGCCAGCACCTCGGCCATCGATTGGCTGAACGGGCTGTCATCACGAGACACAAGAGTGACAGCCAGCTCAGCCCATTACTGGTCATGGCGCTATTCCATCTCAGTTAGTCTGTGATTTACTGAGTGGAGATGATAACCACTCAGACAATCACTGACTTACTAAAAAGGGACACCACTGCGGTTAGTGATGGTTGAATGGACTTTCACTCCCGAGACACAAGAGTAACAGCAGCTCAGCCATCACTGGCCATGGCGCTATCCAGTTGGTCTGTGATTTGCTCAGTGGACAGTGACAGCCTGCCCGCCAATCACTGGCCACGGCGCTATCCATTTTCAGATAGTCTTTATTTGGCTAAGTGGATGGAGTTTTAACTGATTTGCTCATCTCTAATGGCCACTGTCTCTAATTCAGAGATCTGATGAGGAGGTCTCATTGAAACCATAGATACTTTGGTGGCTTTACAGATACATTGTCTCTGACAGAGAGAGTAAGTGTACACCTGTTTAATACTGTTTGATTAGCTGTTTTTAACTTCCATTTATTTCTTCCTGGGCGTTGATGTAAAGTGGTTTAGTGATAACCAAGTACAAATAGCTTGTTGCGCGTTTTTATTGTAAAGTGTGTAAGGGCTGCATTTTAGTCCCAGTCCAGCACCAGAACAATAAGCAGCAATATATATACAGATCAGTGCTTACTGTAGGAAGAAAACTCTTTCACAACTTTTCTACTGCTTTATGGATGCTGTTCTTTCACTGCGCTAGCTGATGCAGATAGCATATGTGGTGGGAAGTACAGGTGGGACAGCATTTGTAAAGCCTTAAAGTCTCTCTAAAAGTAAATTTGCTAAATTTCTACACGTGGCTATAGACCCATTAGGGAAGACAAGATAATTGTATTACAGTAACTTTGGTGCTTCTCAGATTACTAGCATAGCAGCTATATAGTAAGGGGCCTATTCCATGGAGCGATAATGGCTGAATAGGCCCGCTTCGGCCGATTATCGCTCCGTGAAGAGAGATAACGATCAGCCGATGATCGTGTCCTCGGCATGAGTTTATTTAGGGTCAAACCTAAAATCATCGCGGCACCGACCGCGCGCACACTGTGTGAGCTTCGGTGCGGGCATGTCTTAGCTAATAGACCACGTAGTCAATCACTGGCCAGGGACCGTCGCGGCCAGTGATTGATGAGCGGTCTGCCAGCTCAGTAAGGCCGCACCAAAGCGCTGCTGTTCACGAGGGACCCGGGAGGAGGAAAGGTTTGCATTGCTCTCGTTTATCATGGCAGATTTTTTTTTTTTCTTTATTAACATGTTGTTACCACTAAAAACGGCTATCTGTTAATATTGCAATAAACTAGGAAAAAGTAAATCTTTTCACATCAATCTTCTACAACTGAAGCTTTGTTTTCATCTGTTGTACAAGAAAAATATAGCATCTCATATAGAAAAAAAGGTGCAATCACTTATGACATGACACCTCTATCAGTAACCTACCATTTCCTGGTTTTATGTTTCCTTCTTCATATGTGTTTGGTTTGCTATTTACTGATAATGTCTCAAAGACAAGCGTTTGGTTATTTGCCTGAATGCTGCAGAGAAATGGAATCCCCGTGCAACCATTTTCCTGATACATTTATAGGTCAACCTCTGCAAGCTTGGCTCTCAGCTCTAATGAAAATGAAAAAGTAGAAGTATGGGATTCTTCCACATATAGATCTCTAGGTTACAGACGGACATATAGCATTGTCAAGCACTGATAGGGCTGTGAAGAGTCCTGGCAGATCTGTGCCTCTGAAAACATGGTTCTGTTCGGAGTTAAAATATACTGTACATAAGCAGATGGAGAATTGTAACACATGTGTGAAATGACTGGCTCTCCCTCATTAGTTCACAGAAACTCGTTTTGGTTTGGCAGAGTTTGAATACAACTAAAGCTAAATGTCTTTTGTGTTGCAATAAATTTATTGGCTGATGATCACATAAAATATAAAAACAAGTGCCACTAATAATTAACCATTCACTAAATAAATATTAGATTGTAAGCTCGGCTGGGATAATTTTCTTCCTCTTTCCGTATAAAATTTCATAGTAAAACATGTATATGCAGGGCTGCCTTGTAAAACAGTAAGGGTCAGTTCACCTGAAGAAATTAGCGCTGAAAAGGGAGGAAAGTGTTTGGCCAGAAAGTGTTCACGTGGAATTTCCGCGGAATCCGCAACAAGGGTGCCTTCACACATACCATATCGTAGCGGATTTCACACTGTGAATTTATAGCAATGAATTCCGCTGCAATTATGCTTACTTTTGTAACTCAATGGCAGTGTATTTCCGCAGCAGCATATATGTGGTTTATTTGTACCATGCGGATTTTGCACGGGAAATCTGTTGCGATAACGTATGTGTGAAGGCACCTTAACGTGTTCCGCCTGGTATACCTCTAGCGGGATTCATTTAATCAAATTCTTCCTTTTTTTTCCAATTCAGCGCGATCTCCATGAGCATTCGTGCTGATTCAAGACTGATTCCACACTAAAAAAATTCAGGGCTAAAAACTCACTGCTCCTTCATTTCAATGGAATT
>NW_027209779.1:0-8572 GCF_027789765.1 Dendropsophus ebraccatus | reverse complement strand
TGTCATCGATGATGTCATCGTGATGTCATCGATGATGTCATCAGTGATGTCATCGATGATGTCATCAGTGATGTCATCGATGATGTCATCAGTGATGTCATCAGTGATGTCATCGATGATGTCATCAGTGATGTCATCGATGATGTCATCGGTGATGGTCATCGATGATGTCATCGATGATGTCATCAGATGATGTCATCGGTGATGTCATCGAGTGATGTCATCAGTGATGTCATCAGTGATGTCATCAGTGATGTCATCAGATGATGTCATCGATGATGTCATCAGTGATGTCATCGATGATGTCATCGATGATGTCATCGAGTGATGTCATCGATGATGTCATCAGTGATGTCATCGATGATGTCATCAGTGATGTCATCGATGATGTCATCATGATGTCATCGGTGATGTCATCAAGTGATGTCATCGATGATGTCATCGATGATGTCATCGATGATGTCATCAGTGATGTCATCGATGATGTCATCGATGATGTCATCAGATGATGTCATCGATGATGTCATCAGTGATGTCATCGATGATGTCATCAGTGATGTCATCAGTGATGTCATCGATGATGTCATCAGTGATGTCATCGATGATGTCATCAGTGATGTCATCGATGATGTCATCAGTGATGTCAACGGTGACGTTGTCGATAAAGTTATAATTGTTGTCAATTATTGTTATCAGTGATCTCGGAAATGATGTCAACCAATATACTATTAATGATGTCATAATAGTGCTTTTAAAAGCACTATATTGTAATCCGTCTTCTTCTTCTTCCATCCATTGTTATGCGATTAATACAGCCCGAACCGCTTTGCGCACAGACTCCGTCAGTACTTAAACTGGTCAGTACTTAAGCTGGTCTTCAAAGGATGGCACCTAAGTCTCTTTTAAAGGGACAATACTTAAGCTGCTCTTAAAGGGACAGTATATAGGTACTTTAAAACTTTGGCACCTAAGTCGCTCCTTAAGGGACTGTACCAAAGTTGCTCTGAAAGGGATTGTACCAAAGTTACTCATTGATGATCATCAGTGATGTCAACAATGAAATTGTCCATAAAGTTATTATTGTTGTCAATGATTGTCATCAGTGATGTAATTGATGTCATCGATGATGTCATCAGTGAGGTTAACGATTATGTAATCGGTGATGTATCGATGATGTCATCAGTGATGTCATCAGTTATGTCATCGATGATGTCATCGGTGATGTCATCGATGATGTCATCGGTGATGTCATCGATGATGTCATCGGTGATGTCATCGATGATGTCATCAGTGATGTCATCGATGATGTCATCAGTGATGTCATCGATGATGTCATCAGTGATGTCATCGATGATGTCATCAGTGATGTCATCGATGATGTCATCAGTGATGTCATCGATGATGTCATCAGTGATGTCATCGATGATGTCATCAGTGATGTCATCGATGATGTCATCGAGTGATGTCATCGATGATGTCATCAGTGATGTCATCGATGATGTCATCGATGATGTCATCAGTGATGTCATCAGTGATGTCATCAGATGATGTCATCAGTGATGTCATCGATGATGTCATCAGTGATGTCATCGATGATGTCATCGATGATGTCATCAGATGATGTCATCGATGATGTCATCAGTGATGTCATCGATGATGTCATCGATGATGTCATCAGTGATGTCATCGATGATGTCATCGATGATGTCATCAGTGATGTCATCGATGATGTCATCGGTGATGTCATCGATGATGTCATCGGTGATGTCATCGATGATGTCATCGATGATGTCATCAGTGATGTCATCGATGATGTCATCAGTGATGTCATCGATGATGTCATCGATGATGTCATCAGTGATGTCATCGATGATGTCATCAGTGATGTCATCGATGATGTCATCAGTGATGTCAACGGTGACGTTGTCGATAAAGTTATAATTGTTGTCAATTATTGTTATCAGTGATCTCGGAAATGATGTCAACCAATATACTATTAATGATGTCATAATAGTGCTTTTAAAAGCACTATATTGTAATCCGTCTTCTTCTTCTTCCATCCATTGTTATGCGATTAATACAGCCCGAACCGCTTTGCGCACAGACTCCGTCAGTACTTAAACTGGTCAGTACTCAAGCTGGTCTTCAAAGGATGGCACCTAAGTCTCTTTTAAAGGGACAATACTTAAGCTGCTCTTAAAGGGACAGTATATAGGTACTTTAAAACTTTGGCACCTAAGTCGCTCCTTAAGGGACTGTACCAAAGTTGCTCTGAAAGGGATTGTACCAAAGTTACTCATTGATGATCATCAGTGATGTCAACAATGAAATTGTCCATAAAGTTATTATTGTTGTCAATGATTGTCATCAGTGATGTAATTGATGTCATCGATGATGTCATCAGTGAGGTTAACGATTATGTAATCGGTAATGTTATCGATGATGTCATCAGTGATGTCATCAGTGATGTCATCAGTTATGTCATCGATGATGTCATCGGTGATGTCATCGATGATGTCATCGGTGATGTCATCGATGATGTCATCGGTGATGTCATCGATGATGTCATCAGTGATGTCATCGATGATGTCATCAGTGATGTCATCGATGATGTCATCAGTAATGTCATCGATGATGTCATCAGTGATGTCATCGATGATGTCATCAGTGATGTCATCGATGATGTCATCAGTGATGTCATCGATGATGTCATCGATGATGTCATCGATGATGTCATCGATGATGTCATCAGTGATGTCATCGGTGATGTCATCGATGATGTCATCAGTGATGTCATCGGTGATGTCATCGGTGATGTCATCAGTGATGTCATCAATGATGTCATCGATGATGTCATCAGTGATGTCATCGATGATGTCATCGATGATGTCATCAATGATGTCATCGATGATGTCATCAGTGATGTCATCAATGATGTCATCGATGATGTCATCAGTGATGTCATCGATGATGTCATCGATGATGTCATCAGTGATGTCATCGATGATGTCATCGGTGATGTCATCGATGATGTCATCGGTGATGTCATCGATGATGTCATCGATGATGTCATCAGTGATGTCATCGATGATGTCATCAGTGATGTCATCGATGATGTCATCAGTGATGTCATCAGTGATGTCATCAGTGATGTCATCGATGATGTCATCAGTGATGTCATCGATGATGTCATCAGTGATGTCATCGATGATGTTCATCGATGATGTCATCGATGATGTCATGGGTGATGTCATCAGTGATGTCATCGATGATGTCATCGATGATGTCATCGATGATGTCATCAGTGATGTCATCGATGATGTCATCAGTGATGTCATCGATGATGTCATCAGTGATGTCATCAGTGATGTCATCGATGATGTCATCAGTGATGTCATCGATGATGTCATCAGTGATGTCATCGATGATGTCATCAATGATGTCATCAGTGATGTCATCAATGATGTCATCGATGATGTCATCAGTGATGTCATCGATGATGTCATCGATGATGTCATCAATGATTTCATCGATGATGTCATCAGTGATGTCATCAATGATGTCATTGATGATGTCATCAGTGATGTCATCGATGATGTCATCGATGATGTCATCAGTGATGTCATCGATGATGTCATCAGTGATGTCATCGATGATGTCATCAGTGATGTCAACGGTGACGTTGTCGATAAAGTTATAATTGTTGTCAATTATTGTTATCAGTGATCTCGGAAATGATGTCAACCAATATACTATTAATGATGTCATAATAGTGCTTTTAAAAGCACTATATTGTAATCCGTCTTCTTCTTCTTCCATCCATTGTTATGCGATTAATACAGCCCGAACCGCTTTGCGCACAGACTCCGTCAGTACTTAAACTGGTCAGTACTTAAGCTGGTCTTCAAAGGATGGCACCTAAGTCTCTTTTAAAGGGACAATACTTAAGCTGCTCTTAAAGGGACAGTATATAGGTACTTTAAAACTTTGGCACCTAAGTCGCTCCTTAAGGGACTGTACCAAAGTTGCTCTGAAAGGGATTGTACCAAAGTTACTCATTGATGATCATCAGTGATGTCAACAATGAAATTGTCCATAAAGTTATTATTGTTGTCAATGATTGTCATCAGTGATGTAATTGATGTCATCGATGATGTCATCAGTGAGGTTAACGATTATGTAATCGGTGATGTCATCGATGATGTCATCAGTGATGTCATCAGTGATGTCATCAGTTATGTCATCGATGATGTCATCGGTGATGTCATCGATGATGTCATCGGTGATGTCATCGATGATGTCATCGATGATGTCATCGATGATGTCATCGGTGATGTCATCGGTGATGTCATCAGTTATGTCATCGATGATGTCATCGGTGATGTCATCGATGATGTCATCAATGATGTCATCGATGATGTCATCAGTGATGTCATCGATGATGTCATCAGTGATGTCATCGATGATGTCATCAGTGATGTCATCGATGATGTCATCAGTGATGTCATCGATGATGTCATCAGTGATGTCATCGATGATGTCATCAGTGATGTCATCGATGATGTCATCAGTGATGTCATCGATGATGTCATCAGTGATGTCATCGATGATGTCATCAGTGATGTCATCAATGATGTCATCGATGATGTCATCAGTGATGTCATCGATGATGTCATCGATGATGTCATCAATGATGTCATCGATGATATCATCAGTGATGTCATCGATGATGTCATCGATGATGTCATCAGTGATGTCATCGATGATGTCATCAGTGATGTCATCGATGATGTCATCAGTGATGTCATCGATGATGTCATCAGTGATGTCATCGATGATGTCATCAGTGATGTCATCGATGATGTCATCAGTGATGTCATCGATGATGTCATCAGTGATGTCAACGGTGACGTTGTCGATAAAGTTATAATTGTTGTCAATTATTGTTATCAGTGATCTCGGAAATGATGTCAACCAATATACTATTAATGATGTCATAATAGTGCTTTTAAAAGCACTATATTGTAATCCGTCTTCTTCTTCTTCCATCCATTGTTATGCGATTAATACAGCCCGAACCGCTTTGCGCACAGACTCCGTCAGTACTTAAACTGGTCAGTACTTAAGCTGGTCTTCAAAGGATGGCACCTAAGTCTCTTTTAAAGGGACAATACTTAAGCTGCTCTTAAAGGGACAGTATATAGGTACTTTAAAACTTTGGCACCTAAGTCGCTCCTTAAGGGACTGTACCAAAGTTGCTCTGAAAGGGATTGTACCAAAGTTACTCATTGATGATCATCAGTGATGTCAACAATGAAATTGTCCATAAAGTTATTATTGTTGTCAATGATTGTCATCAGTGATGTAATTGATGTCATCGATGATGTCATCAGTGAGGTTAACGATTATGTAATCGGTGATGTTATCGATGATGTCATCAGTGATGTCATCAGTGATGTCATCAGTTATGTCATCGATGATGTCATCGGTGATGTCATCGATGATGTCATCGGTGATGTCATCGATGATGTCATCGGTGATGTCATCGATGATGTCATCAGTGATGTCATCGATGATGTCATCAGTGATGTCATCGATTATGTCATCAGTGATGTCATCGATGATGTCATCAGTGATGTCATCGATGATGTCATCAGTGATGTCATCGATGATGTCATCAGTGATGTCATCGATGATGTCATCAGTGATGTCATCGATGATGTCATCGATGATGTCATCGATGATGTCATCAGTGATGTCATCGGTGATGTCATCGATGATGTCATCAGTGATGTCATCGGTGATGTCATCAGTGATGTCATCAATGATGTCATCGATGATGTCATCAGTGATGTCATCGATGATGTCATCGATGATGTCATCAATGATGTCATCGATGATGTCATCAGTGATGTCATCAATGATGTCATCGATGATGTCATCAGTGATGTCATCGATGATGTCATCGATGATGTCATCAGTGATGTCATCGATGATGTCATCGGTGATGTCATCGATGATGTCATCGGTGATGTCATCAATGATGTCATCGATGATGTCATCAGTGATGTCATCGATGATGTCATCAGTGATGTCATCGATGATGTCATCAGTGATGTCATCAGTGATGTCATCAGTGATGTCATCGATGATGTCATCAGTGATGTCATCGATGATGTCATCAGTGATGTCATCGATGATGTCATCGGTGATGTCATCGATGATGTCATCGATGATGTCATCAGTGATGTCATCGGTGATGTCATCGATGATGTCATCGATGATGTCATGGGTGATGTCATCAGTGATGTCATCGATGATGTCATCGATGATGTCATCGATGATGTCATCAGTGATGTCATCGATGATGTCATCAGTGATGTCATCGATGATGTCATCAGTGATGTCATCAGTGATGTCATCGATGATGTCATCAGTGATGTCATCGATGATGTCATCAGTGATGTCATCGATGATGTCATCAGTGATGTCATCGGTGATGTCATCGATGATGTCATCAGTGATGTCATCGGTGATGTCATCAGTGATGTCATCAATGATGTCATCGATGATGTCATCAGTGATGTCATCGATGATGTCATCGATGATGTCATCAATGATGTCATCGATGATGTCATCAGTGATGTCATCGATGATGTCATCGATGATGTCATCAGTGATGTCATCGATGATGTCATCGATGATGTCATCAGTGATGTCATCGATGATGTCATCGGTGATGTCATCGATGATGTCATCGGTGATGTCATCGATGATGTCATCGATGATGTCATCAGTGATGTCATCGATGATGTCATCAGTGATGTCATCAGTGATGTCATCGATGATGTCATCGATGATGTCATCAGTGATGTCATTGATGATGTCATCAGTGATGTCATCGATGATGTCATCAGTGATGTCAACGGTGACGTTGTCGATAAAGTTATAATTGTTGTCAATTATTGTTATCAGTGATCTCGGAAATGATGTCAACCAATATACTATTAATGATGTCATAATAGTGCTTTTAAAAGCACTATATTGTAATCCGTCTTCTTCTTCTTCCATCCATTGTTATGCGATTAATACAGCCCGAACCGCTTTGCGCACAGACTCCGTCAGTACTTAAACTGGTCAGTACTTAAGCTGGTCTTCAAAGGATGGCACCTAAGTCTCTTTTAAAGGGACAATACTTAAGCTGCTCTTAAAGGGACAGTATATAGGTACTTTAAAACTTTGGCACCTAAGTCGCTCCTTAAGGGACTGTACCAAAGTTGCTCTGAAAGGGATTGTACCAAAGTTACTCATTGATGATCATCAGTGATGTCAACAATGAAATTGTCCATAAAGTTATTATTGTTGTCAATGATTGTCATCAGTGATGTAATTGATGTCATCGATGATGTCATCAGTGAGGTTAACGATTATGTAATCGGTGATGTTATCGATGATGTCATCAGTGATGTCATCAGTTATGTCATCGATGATGTCATCGGTGATGTCATCGATGATGTCATCGGTGATGTCATCGATGATGTCATCGGTGATGTCATCGATGATGTCATCAGTGATGTCATCGATGATGTCATCAGTGATGTCATCGATGATGTCATCAGTGATGTCATCGATGATGTCATCAGTGATGTCATCGATGATGTCATCAGTGATGTCATCGATGATGTCATCAGTGATGTCATCGATGATGTCATCAGTGATGTCGTCGATGATGTCATCGATGATGTCATCGATGATGTCATCAGTGATGTCATCGGTGATGTCATCGATGATGTCATCAGTGATGTCATCGGTGATGTCATCAGTGATGTCATCAATGATGTCATCGATGATGTCATCAGTGATGTCATCGATGATGTCATCGATGATGTCATCAATGATGTCATCGATGATGTCATCAGTGATGTCATCAATGATGTCATCGATGATGTCATCAGTGATGTCATCGATGATGTCATCGATGATGTCATCAGTGATGTCATCGATGATGTCATCGGTGATGTCATCGATGATGTCATCGGTGATGTCATCGATGATGTCATCGATGATGTCATCAGTGATGTCATCGATGATGTCATCAGTGATGTCATCGATGATGTCATCAGTGATGTCATCAGTGATGTCATCAGTGATGTCATCGATGATGTCATCAGTGATGTCATCGATGATGTCATCAGTGATGTCATCGATGATGTCATCGGTGATGTCATCGATGATGTCATCGATGATGTCATCAGTGATGTCATCGGTGATGTCATCGATGATGTCATCGATGATGTCATGGGTGATGTCATCAGTGATGTCATCGATGATGTCATCGATGATGTCATCGATGATGTCATCAGTGATGTCATCGATGATGTCATCAGTGATGTCATCGATGATGTCATCAGTGATGTCATCAGTGATGTCATCGATGATGTCATCAGTGATGTCATCGATGATGTCATCAGTGATGTCATCGATGATGTCATCAATGATGTCATCAGTGATGTCATCAATGATGTCATCGATGATGTCATCAGTGATGTCATCGATGATGTCATCGGATGTC
>NW_027209778.1:0-8656 GCF_027789765.1 Dendropsophus ebraccatus | reverse complement strand
AGAAATTGCGCTACACATTTAGTGTTTTTTTTTACCTTTTAGCCCCTTGTTGAAAAAAGAAAAAATCATGACAAGATTAATGATTTAGAGTAACAATTTTAAAAAAATTACACTAAATGTTGGTCTAGCCTTGATTTTTTTCGAAAATACCCCACATGTGGGCATAATGTGCCATATGGGCACAGGGCAAGCCACCAAAGGGATAGAGCGCCATTTAGAGGCTTGAATGGAGGATGGAGGCCATGTCGCAATTACAAAGCCCTGTGCTGCCAGGTCAGTAGAAACCCCAGACAAGGACCCCATTCGGAAACTACACCCCATAAGGAATCTAACGAGGGGTGCAGTGAGAATATGGACCCAACTGTGACGGGACTGTGGAGGGTATGTCGAACCATGTGCCGTGAAAAATAAAAAATACCCATTTCTTTCATTTTCACGTCCCAAATGTGGCCGTCACCAGGGGGCCATATACCCGCTGCCCCCCTTGTGATTCATTAGGGATGTAGTTTCCAGAATGGGGGGGGTTTTTACTGTCCTGGCCGCACAGAGGCTTTGTAATTGCATCATGGTATCCTCTAATTGGAATGGCGGCCATGCCTATTTAGCTGGGGGAAAAGGGGGACACAATTCTAATTTATTTGGGGTATTAGGCCAATTATTAGTTTATAAGGTTGAAAATGAAAGGTGTCCATCAAACTCAACCTGTGTTGATCCAGAGAAGGCAAAAAAACCTCGTAAGGCAGACGACAGTAGCCCACTATCACAGGGGAAAAAATCCTCCCGACTCCATAAGGGCGATCAGAATAATCCCCGGATCAACGTGACCCTGAAATAGGAATAAGGGACCGAATTTAGGTAATGTAGAACCCCAATGACGTGTGGTACACTTTGAAGCGATCCAGTATTCAGAGGCCGGGGGGGATCAGGACAGGCGTCACAAACGGGGAAAAATGGTGTCCTTCCTGATCCCCCTGTTACGCCACACTCTGCACTTCTTCTGGGGTCTCCCGTTCTCCAGTGTGGGGGACGTCACCTGGAAAATGTTGTCCTGGTGCGATACGGGGTCCCACATATACCAGAAGCGCTGGGTCCGCTCCATGGCTGCTAAATATTAGGGCCCTATTACGGCTTCTGATATTTACGGATCGTGCCGCAATCTACAGTAGCTCAGGCAGCGAGGGACCGGAAGAGGGGGGGTGCTGGTATAAAAGTTATCCCCGTACAGGTGGTAACCTTATCCAGCAGTGGGAAGATCAGTTTCCCGGACGATCTTCCACTTGTTCCGAGGATGGGGGGGGGGGGAGGGGGGGGCATCTGGGGGCTGCATTCGGGTTGTCCCTTCCTTCATACACTCTAAGGGTACGTGCACACTGCGGAATGGGACAGATAACCTTCGTGCATTCCGCAGTTGGCACCCACCGGCTGAATGATGCGGGGCGCGCGTCTCCACACGTGTCATAGACTCCATTCTATGCACGGGCGGATTCCGCTCTCTGTCCAACGTATTCATTCTTTGGACGGTCGATGGAATCCGCCTCTGCATAACATGGAGTCTATGACACGGGTGGAGATGCGCGCCTGCATCAGTCCGCCGGTGGGTGCCAGATGCGGAATGCACAAAGGTTTATCTTCGCCATTGCGCAGTGTGCACGTACCCTAAATCTGTAAGTGTACCCTGAGGTACTCTCACAGAGTTTGTAGAATTTCCCGCCATACCGTGATCTATTATTGGGACGGTACTGGCGGAAAAAAGACGTGTCTGGGAGGCAGCACACACTACGATACTCCCAGGACACGTCACTGGAGGATGAGGATAAATGGAGGAAGGAACGAGGATCCCCCCATTTATCCTCACTGGCTGTTTCGGTGTCGGAGGCAATAATAACGTATCCCTCTGACGCCGACAGCCACCTGGGGGTCTCTTTATACGGGGACTAGTATATGGGGTATGTAGTGGGTAGTGTCAACTTTATTCAATGTAGTGTGGTGTGGTGTGGTGTAAGTAGTGTTTTTTACGTGTTTTTTTTACAGTAAGTATAAAAAAAAAAAAAACTACGCAAAAATGGTGTTGCTGATAATGCTGCACCTTATTTGCGGCACTTATCAGCAGACCGTGGCAGTAGGATAGAGAAAAAAACACCCTACGCCAAAACGGAGGTAGGAGTTGTGATTAGCAGCGCACTTTCGTGCAATGCTGATCAACACTCAGCGGCGATAGGGTGCGGAAAATAGAAAAAAAAAAAAAATTAAAAAAAAAAAAAAAAACAACTCTTATCACATACTGAACATCCCTGTAGACTGCTGATAAGGTATTACACATATCACGCTAGAGGGCAGCAGAGCGGAAAATCCCGAAAACCTGACGCTGGAGCCGAAAATAGCCGAACGTGACGTCACGGAAGAAGCCCGAAGAAAGCGAACGAGACCACGAGGACGCCGCGAACCCGGAAGACGCCGATCAGGACCTCGGGGACAGGTGAGTAATGTACGAATACCTGCTCTGGGACCCCTCCGCTACCTAGCTGAGGGGTCCGGAGCAGGTATTTATAACTTTTGGGGACTTTGATCGCCGTGAACGGGCACCGGCTGGTACTTTTTACAGTAATGGCGGTCGGTGCCGTCCTCTGACAGCACCGACCGCCATTTTTTCCGGGTCATCGGGTCACCGATGACCCGGAAAGGTTCCGATCGCCGCTATTGGGCTGATCTGAACGATAAGCCAATAGCGGCGATCGTCGGCACAACCCCCCCATGCGACAGGGAGAGATGGCCTGACAGTGTATTTCTGCAGGCCATCTCTCCCGATCGCCCTCTTAAAGGACCCGCGTACCGGTACGTCATGGGTCCTTAAGTGACAGTGATCCATGACGTACCGGTACGACATGGGTCCTTAAGAGGTTAAAGGGGTGTCCAAAGAAAAAAAAAAATTCTTTCAAATCATCTGGTGTCAAGTTATATAGATGTGTAATTACTTCTATTTAAAAATCTCAAGTCTTCCCATACTTATAAGCTGCTGTATGTCCTGCAGGAAGTGTTGTTTATTTACATTCAGACACAGTGCTCTCTGCTGACCTCTATATAACTTTCTGAAACCAGTGATTTGAAAGAAAGTTTTTTTTTTCGTTGGACAACCCATTTAGGTCTCTGTTTCTGCCTATGCCTTGTTGGTTAATGAATTAGAATCTGCTGCTTATGACTCTGCCTATTCTGTGTTTGTTCCGAACCTTTTGCTTGTATTGTGATCTCCCTTGCTTGCTGCCTGTGTGGTGTCCCATCACAGGTATTGCTATTGGTTACACCCTTCGTAAAAGCCTGTACTTATTGTAAGTGGTGATGAAGGCAGTGATAAAGTTTTGCCATTAGATGTCGCTGTATTAGGTATATGTACTTAGATGTTGCACGGCTAAAGTATGTAAAGGGTTATTGTTTTTTTATGTGTCGAAGGATCTGTGAACCTATGGGAATCTTTTCTTCTTCTATCCTATCATCTCTCACTTTACTTTTTCTAATGCACTCTTCACCCACTCACAGTGGACCTTAGATACGCTGAGAAAGAAAGTCACATGGGTAGAGAAAGTGTATGAGTCTTTTGTGTTGGAGTTGTAGAGAAAGGATGCAAGCTAGATAGTCTACTACAGTGGTCACTCTATAGGCCCTGGCCCTCTGGCTAGGTTCCCATACTCTCAAGAAGTTCAGCCTTAGTCAGAACACCGTACGGGTAGGAAGCAATACAAGACTCAGCTAACTCGACACAACACTATGTAGTGTTAAACTTACAGCAGAGGACAAGTCAGAGATCATCTAAACCATGCTGTGGACTAGGAGTCACAGTGTAGGACAGTAATGTCACAGACAAGCAGTAAGCTAGGAACTGATCCGGATAGAGCAAAGTTGCTAAGAGCCTAGGAACTCTATCTCACAGTGCGGTTGATCAGGGAACCCTCAGCATTCTGCATCCCAGATAACAGGTATGGGCCTTGTGTCCCCTCATAGGACAGGTCAATGACACTGGTGGGCATTAGGTGGTGTAAAGACCCAAAGGTCAATACACTGGCACACAAGTATTCTCTTCTAAGTATTCTTCTACTCATAGTCCAATATCGCGGCAGAGCATAGCACTACTTGGGTTGGGGACACAGGGTACAATACATCCCTGGGGACATTTCCCCTTTCTGTGGGTGGCAGTTTTCGGGGGAGGATCTGTACACACTCCGGCACACCTGATATCATCCCAAGGGATCCCGTAGCAGCCCAGCAGGACACTGTCCACAGAGGGAACAAGGTACAACCTGGTCCTTTAAAATAAAAGCAGGTGTGCCACCGTACCTGTGTGCCCAGCCGGCCACTGGGCGTCACAAACATAACATCACTGGGCCGGCTGTATCTCGGCCAACCACCATAGAGCTGGCATCACACCTCACTACCTAGCACTACAATCTTTGCTCAGCCGGATCATGTTGGTATTGTGTGGTGTCCTAACATGGGTTTTACTGTTCTATACACACCTTTGTAAAAGTCTTGTACAGGTGGTCCTGGGTTACGACGGTCCGAGGTACGAGTTTGTGGTTACGACACTTTTACGACGCCATGTTGACTTATTCGGTTCCGTCATAAGTCGAATACGTGCAGTAGGGAAGAATACAGTACAGTACTGTACTGAGTGACAGGGTTCCAGACTGAGGAAAAAGAGTCTCCTGCATGATATAATAAGAGAAACAGATTGCTGAACTCAAGGAGACCAGCCAAACGACAACACTGCCGGCTGCTAGTGAAAGCGCTCAATGCAGTGAAAAGTCCTAGGTGCATTGCCCCTGGGAAACATGAATATGCAAAAGAGGAGCTGTGGAGCCTCATTGAAGAGTCTCAAAAACACAGCCAAGGGGCAGCTCCTGCATGATATAACGCTCTTCATTAGGCTCCCCAAACATAAGCCAGACTCTGCTGATGCCAGTGCATCAAAGAAAAGGAAGGCCATCACCATGGAGGTGAAATTAGATATCATTAAGAGATATGATAAGGGGAAAAACAGCGACAGACATGGGCGGCATTAGGACTTAGCATTCGACTGTCGCTACGATTATAAGGCATAAACATCGTATTCTTGAACATGTGAAAGGATCTGTCCTATAAAGCCACAGTAATAACAAAGCGCAGTGGGCTTATCATTGAGATGGAAAGATTGCTAGTGCTGTGGTTGGAAGACCAAAACCAACGCCGTATCCCTGTGAGCCTTATGTCATTCAGGAGAAGGCTCTGCGATTGTTTGAGGCGCTGAAAAAGAGAAAGGAGAGAAGAAAGGGAAAGTGAGGAGTTTGTAGCGAGTAGAGGTTGGTTTATGAGGTTTAGGGAGCGTGCCAATTCCATAACATTAACCCCCTTAGTGACCGCCGTGCTGCCTTTTCACGGCGGCCACAATGATTCTCTGCTCCGAAAGAGGATTCTCTCCGGGCAGTTTAACCCATTAAATGCCGCTGTCAAAGCATGACAGCGGCATCTAATGGGTTCCGGTCGGCGCCGTGGGTCACTTACGTGATTGCGATGTCCCGCGGCGCCGTCCGTCCTCCGATGTCTCCATGTGATATCGGGGTCCTAATGAAGGTCCCCGGGGTCACCGTGGAGTTCCTCATGCTGGCAGGGGTGGCTGTGGCTATTGCCTGTCTCAGCATGAGGCATGATACAATACATTGCAGTACATCAGGTACTGCAATGTATTGTATCAGTAATCAAAGTATTTACACTAGTGTAAAAGTAAAAAAAATGAAAAAATATGCACCAAACACAACACAGCCCCCAATAATAAAAGATGCCTATACATTACCTATACCCAATAAAACGTGACATAAAAGTGATCAAAAACACAAATCCTATAAATTTGGTATCGTTACGTTCGTAACGAACCCAATCTATAAAACTATATCAATAATTATATCGCACGACACACGCTGTAAAACCCCCCCCCAAAAAAACAGTACCAGAATAGCTGTATTTTATCAATCCACTTTAGAAAATACGTCACAAAAGAGATCAAAAAGTCATATACAGATATAAAACTTGGTATCAATAGAAATACAGATCTTCCCGCAACAAATTAAAAGCCCCAAACCAAGCTCTGTCACGCAAAAGATAAGAACACTATGGATCTTGCAATGCGGCGACAGTTGTGGGTTTTGCTAGGAAGATAGTTTCTATTGCGCCAAAGTATAATAGTTAAAAAAAACCTACACAAATGTGGTATCGCCGTAACCGTAGTGACCAGAGAATACAATGTATTATGTTATGAGTGACCGCCGATACGGATTTTTACGGCGCTATCACTAATGGGATCTATTCTGCTGCCATCAGCTCTTTATGGCGATGGGCAGAATAGTGCCAGCGGCCGTGGTATGCCCGCAGCCCCCTCCTATCAGCTATCAGAGGTCGCTGAGAAGTCGGGGCAGAGTGTGGGCTCAGTCCCGACCAGTCCCTCACCAGCGATCGCCGTTATTAACAGTAATAACGGCGGCCACCGGTAACGGGCATTACCAGCGCAGCTTGGGTCCCAGTACAAGCGATCAGCGGTTATATACTATTTACCACTGATCGCTGTTCCAATGGTGCCGGCACTTTTTTACCCGTCACCAAAGTCAAGGGCCCTGGTTTACCCGTAACCACCCTGGATTACTGTAACCACCCCAGATTGCCTGTCACCTCCCCGGAATGGCCGTGACCTCCCAGATTGCCCGTCTCCTTCCCAGATTGCCCGTAAACCCCCAGATGCCCGTAACCACCAGATTGCCCGTAACCATCGCAGACAGCCTGTAACCACCACAGATTGCCCGTAACCACCACAGATTGCCACAGACTGCCCGTAGCTATCCCAAATTGCCTGTCACCACCCCAGATTGCTCGCAACCTCACCAGATTGCCTGTCACCTCCCTAGATTGCCTGTCACTCCCCCAGATTGCCATCGCCATCCCAGATTGCCAGTCGCCCCCCAGATTGCCGTCGACACCACAGATTGCACGTCGCCACCCCAGATTGTCCGACGCCACCCCCAGATGCCCGTCACACCCAGATAGGCAGTGAACACCCTCAGATAGCCAGTAACCACCCCAGATTGGCACAGACTGCTGTAACCACACCAGATTGCCATAACCACACCAGATGCGTCGCAACCTCAGATAGCCAGTAAACACCCCGAGATTCTCCATTACCACCCAGATAGCCAGTAAACACCCACATATTGCCTGTAACTAAAATGACACTCCTCCCTCTGAGCCTGCTGTGTACCCATACAGTAGTTTATGCCACATATGGGGTCCATTGTACTCAGGAGAAGCTCTGTACAAATGTTGGGGTGCATTTTCTCCCCTGTTCCTAGAAATTGAAAAATTTCAAACTAAACAAAAGGTTATTGGAAAAATTCAATTTTTTTTCATCTTTTACTGTCTAGTTTTGAATACTTCCTCCAATACCTGTGGGGTCAAAATGCTCACCACCGCCCCAGATGAACTTCTTTGAGGGGTGCACTTTCCAAATGGGGTGACTTTTGGGGGGGTTTCTATTCTGCAGACATACAGGGGCTCTGCAAACGCACCTGGCGCTCAGGAACTTCTTCAGAAAAATCATGCACTGAAAATGCTAATTGGCGCCCCGTCCTTCTGAGTGCTGCTGTGTGCCCATACAGTGGTTTACGCCCACATATGGGGTACCGTTTACTCAGGAGAACCTGTTGTTACATATATTGGGTGAGTTTTCTCCCCTCTTCCTTGTGAAATTGAGAAGTTTCAAACTAACACAAACATATTATTGGAAAAAATTCTATTTTTTCATTTTTACTGTCTTCTTTTGAATACTTCCTCTACACCTGTGGGTCGTCAAAATGGTCACCACACCCCAAGATGAATTTCTTTGAGGGGGTGTGCTACTTTCCAAAATGGCGGTGACTTATGGGGGGGTTTCACTCTGCTGACAATAAGGGGCACTGCAAACGCCACCTGGCGCCTCAGAAACTTCTACAGCAAAATCTGCACTGAAAATTGCTAATTGGCGCTCATTCCCGTCTGAGCCCGGATGGGTGCCCATACAGTGGTTTATGCCCACGTATTTGGGGTACGTTATACTCAGGAGAACCTGCGTTACATATATTGGGGTGAGTTTCTCTCTGTTCCTCGTGAAATTGAGAAATTTCAAACTAAACAAACAATTATTGGAAAAATTCTATTTTTTCATTTTTACTGTCTTCTTTGAATACTTTCCTCTAATACCTGTGGGGTCAAAATGGTCACCGGACGCCACAAGAATCTATTTTTTGAGGGGTGATTTCCAAAATGGGGGGACTTTTGGGGGGGGTTTTATTCTGCTGACACTATCGGGGCTCTGCCAAATGCACCTGGCCGCTCAGAAACTTCTTCAGCAAAATCTGCATTGAAAAAGCTAATTGGCGATCACTCTCCCTTCTGAGCCCCGCTGCTGTGCCATACAGTGGTTTACGCCCACATATGGGGTACATTTAATCTTAACAAATATATTATTGGAAAGTTTCTATTTTCCATTTTTTCCGGCTTAATTGTGATACTTTCCTCCAGCCCCTGTAGGGTTAAAATGCTCATTATATTATACCCTAGATAATTCTTTAAGGTGTCTAGTTTCCAAAATGGGTCACTATGGGGGTTT
>NW_027209777.1:0-8655 GCF_027789765.1 Dendropsophus ebraccatus | reverse complement strand
CTGCAAAACACGCTAGGATTCCTAGAGAGGGTACCCCCCGACAGCTAGCTCTATGCACGCGGTGGGGCCTAGATACTGGATCTGTGTCACTCTGTGCCCATAGACAGCATTAGGTGGAAGTTTATATCCCTGGGTGTAGGTAAGTCTCTCTAAAGACCCTTGCTGAACCATAGTACTCTGGATAAGGACCCCCATGTTCACCAACCAATCCCCAAGCAGCTTCAGCTTCACTTTTCAAAGGTTACTTAAACTAAGCAGCCTATTGTCTTCAAAGTCTATATACCCGACTCATCAGTATATCTCCAGCTTCCTGCGCTGTGCAGGGTGTTACTCTTATCTATCGTGTTTCAACAGTGTCGCTATATCTGGAAATGCACAAAAGTCTATTGTTATATTTGTATATAACCGTAGATCCTTTTATCACTACTACTATATCTGATTATGAACAGTAGATTACTCGTATTCCCCACTACCAGCATGCACTGCACCAGTCTCTATACAAACTTTTGGAAGTTTGGGTGGCTGCTCTTAGGTCCATGTACTTGGGGGTACCCAGCACAGGGATCGGGGACGGGTCCGGGGGGCAGAGATGGGTTTCCATGCTGCTTGGACCATGAGAGGAGAGATGTAGAGAGTGAGGGAAAGATGACGGAGAGGACGAGAATGGTGGATGGCTCCATGGCTCCTGGGATTACAGACATACACAAGATGTTATGTTTGCAACATTGCGCTGATGTCTCCCTAACTAGAGCGGGGTGTAAACCCTAAACCCTAACCACAACGCAGGTCCTCTCACTCGCACCGCGTAAAATCATACATACAGGGAATTACCGATACAAGAATTCACATTACAGGGAGGTCACCAATACAAGCATCACACATACAGGGATTCTCACTTGTACAGGAATCACACTACAGGGAGTGACCAATACAAGAAATCACACATACAGGAGTCCCGATACAAGAATCACACATACAGGGAGTCAGCCCATACAAGAATCACACATAAAAGGGAGTCACTGATACAAGAATCACACATACAGGGAGTCACTGATACAGGAATCACACATACAAGGAGTGACCAATACAAGAATCCACATACAGGATTCACCGATACAAGAATCAACACATACAGGGAGTCACCAATACAAGAATCACACATTACAGGGAGTCACTGATACAAAATCACACATACAGGAGTTTACTGATACAAGAATCACACATACAGGAGTTCACTGATACAAAATAATTACACATACAGGAGTCACCGATACAAGAATCACGCATACAGGGAGTCACTGATACAGGAATAAAAAATCACACATAACAAGGCGTACCAATACAAGAAATCACACACATACGAGTCTCGATAACAAGAATCACACAATACAGTGAGTCACCAATAAAGAATTCACACATACAGGGAGTCACTGATACAAGATCACACATACAAGGAAGTCCACTGATGCAAGAATCACACTAAAGAAGTCACTGATACAAAGAATCAACACATACAGGAGTCTACTGATACAAGAATCACACGTACAAGGAGTCAAAACTGTAACCAGAATCACACATACGGAGTCACGATCAAGAATCACACTAAAAGGGGGTCACTGATACAAGAATCACACATACAAGGAGTGAACAATACAAGATCACAATAAAGGAGTCACCGATACACGAACCAACATACAGGAGTCACGATACAAGAAATCACACATACTAGGAGTCACCGATACAAGAATCACACATACAGGGAGTCACCGATACAAGAATCACACATACAGGGAGTCACCGATACAGAGTCCCAACATAAGGAGTCACGGATACAAGAATCACACATACAGCAGTCCACTGATACAAGAATCCCACATACAAGGAGGCACCCGATAAACAAGGATCACGCATAACCGGATGTCACCGAAAACAAAAATTAACAACAAAGATCCAACACATACAAGGAGTCAACCATTCAGATCCCCAAACATCAGGGAGTCACCGATACAAGAATCACACATACAAGGAGTGAAGGAATACAAGAATCCACACTAAAGGAGTCACTGATAAAAGAATCACACATACAAAGAGTCACCAATACAAGAATCACACATACAGAGAGTTCACCGATACAAGAATCACGCATACAGGGAGTCACTGATACAAGAATCACACATACAGGAGTGACAGATATAAAATCACACATACAGCGTCACCGATGCAAGAATCACACGCATACAGAGTCACGATACAAGAATCCACACATATAGGGAGTCCCTGATACAAGAGTCAACACATAAAAGGACGGACAGATATATAAATCACACATACAGCAGTCACTGATAAAAAATCACACATATAGGGAGTCAATGATACAAGAATCACACATACAAGGAGACAGATAGGAATAAGATAAGAATCACACATACAGCAGTCACGATACAGGAATCACACATACAACAATTCACCGATAAAACAATATCACACATACAGGAGTCACCGATACAATAATCACACATAACAGGCAGTCACCGATACAAGAATCACACATACATCAGTCACTCGATACAGGAATCTCACACATACAACAGTCACGATAAAAGAATCACACATACAGGAGTCACTGATTACAAGAAATCACAGATACAGCAGTCACCGATAACAGAATCCCACCTACAAAGGAAGTCACCAATCAAGAGATCACACATACAGGGAGTCACCAATACAAGAAGACACATACAGGGAGTCACAGATACAAAAATCACACATACAAGGAGTCAACGATACAAGAAGCACAGTACAGGGAGTCACCGGATCAAGAAGCACATTACAGGGAGTCAAACGATACAAGAATCACACATACAGTAATAACTCTATCATGCCATGTACTACCTTCTGTGTGGCCCCTGTAAGACCCATGTATACCCCTACATATCACATGTATGATCTGTGTTAGATATATGACTGTTGTGTATTCTGAATGTGGAGCACAACATGTCCGCTCTGATATCCGTATAGTGAGCTGGTCTGGCTCTCTGGTCCCCTGACACCATATACATTATATTGTGCCCTCCACCCCATTCGCATGATACTACAGGATATATACAGCTGCCACACATATATACCCCCCTATAGATCCTGCACTGACCTGTGAGCATAATCGGCACTTCTGCTTGATTCCTTCTGAATCATTTCTCCAGATTTCTCCTATATTCCAGTAATGATTAACCCGGCCGCCCCTGCCCCACACCACTCTAACATCTTGTTTTTGTGTCACCTCATGGATAGTTTTTACCCTACAGGCTTTTATGTCTGATTCGGGGGGGGTGAAGTTACCGATCTTACGGGAGTGCTATGCGCCCACCACTGGATACACTGACAAGGCCTTTTGTAATAGAACAGTTGTAGTGCAGTGTAGACAGGGGCGTAGCTAAATGCTAATTGGCCCTGGTGCAAAAATGTTAGCTTGGGGCCCCCCCATCTCACCCCCATCAGGCAAAGTCCTATCTAACGTTATATCCAATTACTCTAATGTGCCACCATGTTCTAATGCCCTGTCACTGCCTCCACCTCATGTACTGCACTACTGCCCCCTATAGATAATGCCCTGTCACTTGCCTCCACCTCATGTACTGCACTACTGCCCCCTATAGATAATGCCCTGTCACTGCCATCCACCTCATGTACTGCACTACTGCCCCCTATAGATAATGCCCATGTCACTGCCTCCACCTCATGTACTGCACTACTGCCCCCTATAGATAATGCCCTGTCACTGCCTCCACCTATGTACTGCACTAGTACTGCCCCCTATAGATAATGCCCTGTCACTTGCCATCCACCTCAATGTACTGCACTACTGTCCCCCTATAGATAATGCCTGTCACTCACCTGCCTCCACCTCATGTACTTCACTACTGCCCCCTATAGATAATGCCCTGTCCACTGCTCCACCTCATGTACTGCACTACTGCCCCCTATAGATAATGGACTGTACTGTGTCATTGTCTAATCATTGTATTCCAATCTTTGACTCTCCAGCTAAAAAACTACAACTCTCATAATAAGCTGCCAGTTGGAAATGATGGGGGTTGTAGTGCTGCAACCTGAAGAGCCACATGCTGCAAAACTAACAACTCCATAATAAACTGTCAGCAGGGGGCATGATGAAGTTTGAACTTCTGCAAACCTCAAGAAATCACATGATAGTCATCTGCAGTCCTATGTAAAACCACAGATAACAGTGATATCCCTCTGAGTAAAGATAATGTAGTAGTCACCTGCAGTCCTATGTAACACCACATAACACAGTGGTATCTCTGAGTACAGATAATGTAGTAGATTTCACCTGCAGTCCTATGTAACACCACAGATAACACAGTGATATCCCTCTGAGTACAGATAATGTAGTAGTCCACCTGCAGGTCCTATGTAACACCACAGATAACACAGTGATATCCCTCTGAGTAGCAGATAATGTAGTAGTCCACCTGCAGTCCTATGTAACACCACGAGATAACACAGTGATATCCCTTCTGAGTACAGATAATGTAGTAGTCACCTGCCAGTCCTATGTAACAGCACGAGATACACAGTGGATATCCCTCTGAGTACAGATAATGTAGTAGTTACCTGCAGTCCTAGTAACACCACAGATAACACAGTGATATCTCTGAGGTACAGATAATGTAGTAGATTCCACCTGCAGTCCTATGTAACACCACAGATAACACAGTGATATCTCTGAGTACAGATAATGTAGATGTCACCTGCAGTCCTATGTAACAGAACAGATAACACAGGTGATATCTCGGAGTACAGATAATGTAGTAGATGTCACCTGCATTCCTATGTAACAGCACAGATAACACAGTGATATCTCTGAGTACAGATAATGTAGTAGATGTCCCCTGCAGTCCTATGTAACACCACAGATAACACAGTGATATCCTCTGAGTACAGATAATGTAGATGTCACCTGCAGTCCTATGTAACAGCACAGATAACACAGTGATATCTCGGAGTACAGATAATGTAGTAGATGTCACCTGCAGTCCCTATGTAACAGCACAGATAACACAGTGATATCTCTGAGTACAGATAATGTAGTAGATGTCACCTGCAGTCCCTATGTAACAACCACAGATAACACAGTGATATCTCTGAGTACAGATAATGTAGTAGTCACTGCAGTCCTATGTACAACCACAGATAACATGGTGATATCTCTGAGTACAGATAATGTAGTAGTCACCTTGCAGTACCTATGTAACACCACAGATAAGAACAGAGTGATATCTCTGAGTACAGATAATGTTTAGATGTCACCCTGCAGTCCTATGTAAACACCCCAGATAACACAGTGATATCTACTGAGTACAGATAATGTAGTACTGTCACCTGCAGTCCTATGAAACACCACAGATAACACAGTGATATCTCTGAGTACAGATAATGTAGTAGATGTCCCTGCAGTCCTATGTAACACACCACAGATAACACAGTGATATCTCTGAGTACAGATAATGTAGTAGCTGTCACCTGCAGTCCTATGTAACACCACAGATAACACAGTGATATCTCTGAGTACAGATAATGTAGTAGATGTCACTCTGCAAGTCCTATGTAACACCATAGATAACACAGTGATATCTCTGAGTACAGATAATGTAATAGCTGTCACCTGCAGTCCTATGTAAGAGCACAGATAACACAGTGATATCTCTGAGTACAGATAATGTAGTAGTCACCTGCAGTCCTATGTAACAGCACAGATAACACAGTGATATCTCTGAGTACAGATAATGTAGTAGTCACCTGCAGTCCTATGTAACAGCACAGATAACACAGTGATATCCCTCTGAGTACAGATAATGTAGTAGTCACCTGCAGTCCTATGTAACAGCACATATAACACAGTGATATCTGAGTACAGATAATGTAGTAGTCACCTGCAGTCCTATGTAACAGCACAGATAACACAGTGATATCTCTGAGTACAGATAATGTAGTAGCTGTCACCTGCAGTCCTATGTAAGGCACACAGATAACACAGTGATATCTCTGAGTAACAGATAAGGTAGTAGCTGTCACCTCGAGGGGCGCCCTACTAAATGATGTCTACAAATAAGAAAAGTGTCATACAGTGACTGACAGGTGACGTCTTCTTTGATCTGGGCGTCACTTTCCCTTTTCCTCTCTCAATCCGGCCCCTACCTCCATGATGATTCCTTCCAGATACGATTTCATCCCCTTAGAACCTGCGAGAGACAAACAATTTAGGCTCCGCACATTTCTAGCAAATTCCTTTCCTTTCTCCCTCTGTCTGCTCCCAAAGTAACTGCGCTGTGTGAGATGCCCCCTGTATGTAGGATCCCCTGCTGTGTGCCCCCTTTATGTAGGATTCCCTGCTGTGCCCCCTGTAGTAGGATCCCCCCTGCTGTGCCCCCTGTATTAGGATCCCCTGCTGTGCCCCCTGTATGTAGGATCCCCTGCTGTGCACCCTGTATGTAGGATCCCCTGATGTCCCCCTGTATGTAGGATCCCCTGCTGTGCCCCCTGTATGTAGGATCCCCTGCTGTGCCCCCTGTATGTAGGATCCCCTGCTGTGCCCCCCTGTATGTAGGATCCCCTGCTGTGGCCCCCTGTATGTAGGATCCCCTGCTGTGCCCCCTGTATGTAGGATCCCCTGCTGTGCCCCCTGTATGTAGGTCCCCTGATGTGCCCCCTGTATGTAGGATCCCCCCTGCTGTGGCCCCCTGTATGTAGGATCCCCTGCTGTGCCCCCTGTATGTAGGATCCCCTGCTGTGCCCCCTGTATGTAGGATCCCCTGCTGTGCCCCCGGTATGTAGGATCCCTGCTGTGCCCCCTGTATGTAGGATCCCCTGCTGTGCCCCCTGTATGTAGGATCCCTGCTGTTTCCCTGTATGTAGGATCCCCTGCTGTCCCCATGTATGTAGGATCCCCTGCTGTGGTGCCCCCTGTATGTAGGACCCCTGCTGTTGCCCCCTGTATGTAGGATTCCCTGCTGTGCCCCCTGTATGTAGGATCCCCTGCTGTGCCCTGTATGTAGATCCCCTGCTGTGCCCCCTGTATGTAGGATCCCCTGCTGTGCCCCCTGTATGTAGGTCCCCTGCTGTGCCCCCTGTATGTAGGATCCCCTGCTGTGCCCCCCTGTATGTAGGATTCCCTGCTGTGCCCCCTGTATGTAGGATCCCCTGCTGTGCCCCCCTGTATGTAGGATCCCCTGCTGTGCCCCCTGTATGTAGGATCCCCTGCTGTGCCCCCTGTATGTAGGATCCCCTGCTGTGGCCCCATGAGCTAATAATGCCCCCAGAGGTGCCCCCATGTGCTAATAATAATCCCCCAGTGGTGCCCCCTATGAACTATAATAATGCCCCCAGAGGTGCCCCCAAGAGCTAATAATGCCCCCAGAGGTGCCCCCATGATCTAATAATGCCCCCAGAGGGGCTCCCCATATACTAATAATGCCCCCAGAGGTGCCCCTAAAAAAACAAACATCCTACTCACCTAATCCGCGCTGTGCAGGCAGATGCTCTTCCTCCTCCTCTTCGGCCTCCATCTTGCGAGCCGCAGGGACGGGACTTCCGGAAGGTTGATGACTTCACATGATCACGCCTCCGGAGAGGTCACGTCCCGGCGTCCCATAGGCTGCTGTATGAAGTGCCGGCAGCCTATGGGAGGGAATACAGGAGGAGGACGCTGACAGGTCCTTCTCCTGTATTCTGATCGCTTTAAAATGTTCCGCCGCTCATGTGCTCACTGTGCGGGCGTAACATCAAAGCGTCAGTGCATCCTGAGAAGCTGCGGGGCCACCGCAGCTTCTCTGGATGGTCAGAGACACAATGGCAAGGGGGGGGCGTGCGGGCCCCCTAGCGTAGGGGCCCGGTCGCCATGGCGACCGCTGCGACCCCTATAGCTACGCCACTGGGTGTAGATAGTGTAGGTGTGTATAGGGCGGGTGTAGGTGTAGATAGTGCAGGTGAGGTACTGTAGGTGTAGTGAAAATGATGGTAGTGAAGGTGTAGGTAGTAATGGTGTAGTGTAGGTGTAGTGTAGGTGTAGGTGGTGAGGGTGTAGTGCAGGTGTAGATGATGTAGGGGTAGTGCAGGTGTAGGTAGTGAGGGTGTATATGATGTAGGGGTAGTGCAGGTGTAGGTAGTGTAAGTATGGTGCAGGTGTAGGTAGTGCAGGTGTAGGTAGTGTAGGGGTAGTGCAGGTGAAAGTGCAAGTGTAGGTAGTGAGGGTGTAGTGCAGGTGTAGGTAGTGTAGTGAAGTGCAGGTGTAGGTAGTGTAGGTGTATTGCCGTATGGGTAGTGCAGGTGTAGGTAGTGTAGGTGAAGTGCAGGTGTAGGTAGTAGGTGTATTGCCGGTATGGGTTGCAGGTGTAGGTAGTGTAGTGAAGTGCAGGTGTAGGTAGTGTAGGTGTATTGCCGGTAGGGGTATGCAGGTGTAGGTAGTGTAGGTGAAGTGCAGGTGTAGGTATTACGTAGGTGTATTGCCGGTATGGGTAGTGCAGGTGTAGGTAGTGTTAGGTGAAGTGCAGGTGTAGGTAGTGTAGGTGTATTGTGCCGGTATGGGTAGTGCAGGTGTAGGTAGTGTAGGTGAAGTGCAGGTGTTAGGTAGTGTAGGTG
>NW_027209776.1:7500-8768 GCF_027789765.1 Dendropsophus ebraccatus | reverse complement strand
GTTCTTTTTTTTTTTTTTTTTTTTTTTTTTTTTTTTTTTTTTTTTTTTTTTTTTTTTTTTTTTTTTTTTTTTTTTTTTTTTTTTTTTTTTTTAATTTTTTTTTTTTTTTTTTTTTTTTTTTTTTTTTTTTTTTTTTTTTTTTTTATTTTTTTTTTTTTTTTTTTTTTTTTTTTTTTTTTTTTTTTTTTTTTTTTTTTTTTTTTTTTTTTTTTTTTTTTTTTTTTTTTTTTTTTTTTTTTTTTTTTTTTTTATTTTTTTTTTTTTTTTTTTTTTTTTTTTTTTTTTTTTTTTTTTTTATTTTTTTTTTTTTTTTTTTTTTTTTCTTTTTTTTTTTTTTTTTTTTTTTTTTTTTTTTTTTTTTTTTTTTTTTTTTTTTTTTTTTTTTTTTTTTTTTTTTTTTTTTTTTTTTTTTTTTTTTTTTTTTTTTTTTTTTTTTTTTTTTTTTTTTTTTTTTTTTTTTTTTTTTTTTTTTTTTTTTTTTTTTTTTTTTTTTTTTTTTTTTTTTTTTTTTTTTTATTTTTTTTTTTTTTTTTTTTTTTTTTTTTTTTTTTTTTTTTTTTTTTTTTTTTTTTTTTTTTTTTTTATTTTTTTTTTTTTTTTTTTTTTTTTTTTTTTTTTTTATTTTTTTTTTTTTTTTTTTTTTTTTTTTTTTTTTTTTTTTTTTTTTTTTTTTTTTTTTTTTTTTTTTTTTTTTTTTTTTTTATTTTTTTTTTTTTTTTTTTTTTTTTTTTTTTTTTTTATTTTTTTTTTTTTTTTTTTTTTTTTTTTTTTTTTTTTTTTTTTTTTTCTTTTTTTTTTTTTTTTATTTTTTTTTTTTTTTTTTTTTTTTTTTTTTTTTTTTTTTTTTTTTTTTTTTTTTTTTTTTTTTTTTTTTTTTTTTTTTTTTTTTTTTTTTTTTTTTTTTTTTTTTTTTTTTTTTTTTTTTTTTTTTTTTTTTTTTTTTTTTTTTTTTTTTTTTTTTTTTTTTTTTTTTTTTTTTTTTTTTTTTTTTTTTTTTTTTTTTTTTTTTTTTTTTTTTTTTTTTTTATTTTTTTTTTTTTTTTTTTTTTTTTTTTTTTTTTTTTTTTTTTTTTTTTTTTTTTTTTTTTTTTTTTTTTTTTTTTTTTTTTTTTTTTTTTTTTTATTTTTTTTTTTTTTTTTTTTTTTAATTTTTTTTTTTTTTTTTTTTTTTTTTTTTTTTTTTTTTTTTTTTTTTTTTTTTTTTTTTTTTTTTTTTTTTTTTTTATTTTTTTTTTTTTTTTTTTTTTTTTTTTTTTTTTTTTTTTTTT
>NW_027209775.1:0-8830 GCF_027789765.1 Dendropsophus ebraccatus | reverse complement strand
ACCACCAGGGGGGAGGAGGTGACGGGACCACCAGGGGGGAGAAAGGTGATGGGGACCACCAGGGGGAGGAGGGATGGAGACGCACCAGGAGGAGGAGGTGATGGGGACCACCAGGGGGGAGGAGGTGATGGGGACCACCAGGGGGAGGAGGTGATGGAGACAACCAAGGGGGAGGAGGTGATGGGGAGACCACCAGGGGGGAGGAGGTGATGGAGACCACCAGGGGGGAGGAGGTGATGGAGACCACCAGAGGGGGAGGAGGTGATGGAGACCACCAGGAGGGAGGAGGTGATGGGGACCACCAGGGGGGAGGAGGTGATGGGGACCACCAGGGGGGAGGAGGTGATGGAGACCACCAAGGGGGAGGAGGTGATGGAGACCACCAGGGGGAGGAGGTGATGGAGACCACCAGGGGGGAGGAGGTGATGGAGACCACCAGGGGGGAGGAGGTGATGGAGACCACCAGGGGGGAGGAGGTGATGTGGACCGATAGGGGGGAGGAGGTGATGGGGACCACCAGGGGGGAGGAGGTGATGGAGACCACCAAGGGGGGAGGAGGTGATGGGGACCACCAGGGGGGAGAGGTGAATGGGGACCACCAGGGGGGAGGAGGTGATGGAGACCACCAGGGGGAGGAGTGATGGAGACCACCAGGGGAGGAGGTGATGGAGACCACCAGGGGGAGGAGGTGATGGAGACCACCAGGGGGAGAGGTGATGGAGACCACCAGGGGGGAGGAGGTGATGGGGACCACCAAGGGGGAGGAGTGATGGGGACCCGCCAGGGGGGATGAGGTGATGGAGACCACCAGGGGGAGGAGGTGATGGGGACCACCAGGGGGGAGGAGGTGATGGGGACCACCAGGGGGGAGGAGGTGATGGGGACCACCAGGGGGAGGAGGTGATGGAGACCACCAGGGGGAGGAGGTGATGGGGACCACCAGGGGGAGGAGGTGATGGGGACCGCCAGGGGGGAGGAGGTGATGGAGACCACCAGGGGGAGGATGTGGATGGGGACCACCAGGGGGGAGGAGGTGATGGGGACCACCAGGGGGAGAGGTGATGGGACCACCAGGGGGTAGGAGGTGATGGAGACCACCAGGGGGGAGAAGGTGATGGGGACCACCAGGGGGGAGAAGGTGATGGGAGACCACCAGGGGGGAGGAGGTGATGGAGACCACCAGGGGGGAGGAGGTGATGGAGACCACCAGGGGGGAGGAGGTGATGGGGACCACCAGGGGGGAGGAGGTGATGGGGACCACCAGGAGGGAGAAGGTGATGGGGACCACCAGGGGGGAGGAGGTGATGGAGACCACCAGGGGGGAGGAGGTGATGGAGACCACCAGGGGGAGGAGTGATGAGGACCACAGGGGGGTGGGTGATGGGGACCACCATGGCAAGGGGGGGGTGGAAGGTACCACCAGGGGACGGAGTGATGGGGACCACCAGAGAATGAGGTGATGGGGTCCAGCAGGGGGGTAGGTGATGGGGACCACCAAGGGGGTGGGGTGATGGGGACCATCAGGGGGGTGAGGTGATGGGGACCCCAGGGGGGGCGGGGTGATAGGACCACCAGGGGGGCGGAGCAGACCTCCAGGAGGGCGGGGGGATTGGGACCACCAGGAGTTGCTCTTACCGTCTGCACATCGATGGATTTCGGCAGCATGCTCCTCTTGCCATCTTGCAGTAACCCGTAGCGGGACGTACACCTGGGCCTGCTCCACCTTCTTACCATAATAATAGCTGGAAATGTGACCAAGAAGCAAATCCTCACACTCCACATAGTAGTGAGAGAGTATATTATATATCTATGGAGCTGTATACTCTGGTGCTGTGGCTCCCCCTAGTGGCCGGCAGGCAGTATATTACTCCTGTGCTGTGGGCTCCCCCTAGTGGCGGGCAGTATATTACTCCTGTGCTGTGGGCTCCCCCTAGTGGCCGGCAGGCAGTATATTACTCCTGTGCTGTGCTCCCCCTAGTGTCCGGCAGGCAGTATTTTACTCCTGTGCTGTGGGCTCCCCCTAGTGGCAGGCAGTATATTACTCCTGTGCTGTGGGCTCCCCCTAGTGGCCTGCAGTATATTACTCCTGTGCTGTGGGCTCCCCCTAGTGGCGGGCAGGCAGTATATTACTCCTGTGCTGTGGGCTCCCCCTAGTGTCCGGCAGGCAGTATATTACTCCTGTGCTGTGGGCTCCCCCTAGTGGCAGGCAGGCAGTATATTACTCCTGTGCTGTGGGCTCCCCCTAGGGGCGGGCAGGCAGTATTTTACTCCTGTGCTGTGGGCTCCCCCTAGTGGCCGGCAGGCAGTATATTACTCCTGTGCTGTGGTGCTCCCCCTAGTGGCCGGCAGGCAGTATATTATCCTGTGCTGTGGCTCCCCCTAGTGGCCGGCAGGCAGTATATTACTCCTGTGCTGTGGGCTCCCCCTAGTGGCGGGCAGGCAGTATATTACTCCTGTGCTGTGGGCTCCCCCTAGTGTCCGGCAGCAGTATATTACTCCTGTGCTGTGGGCTCCCCCTAGTGGCAGGCAGTATATTACTCCTGTGCTGTGGGCTCCCCCTAGTGGCAGGCAGTATATTACTCCTGTGCTGTGGGCTCCCCCTAGTGGCGGGCAGGCAGTATATTACCCTGTGCCTGTGGGCTCCCACTAGTGGCAGGCAGGCAGTATATTACTCCTGTGCTGTGGGCTCCCCCTAGTGGCCGGCAGGCAGTATATTACTCCTGTGCTGTGGGCTCCCCCTAGGGGCGGGCAGGCAGTATATTACTCCTGTGCTGTGGGCTCCCCCTAGTGGCGGGCAGGCAGTATATTACTCCTGTGCTGTGGGCTCCCCCTAGTGGCGGGCAGGCAGTATATTACTCCTGTGCTGTGGGCTCCCCCTAGTGGCCGGCAGGCAGTATATTACTCCTGTGCTGTGGGCTCCCCCTAGTGGTGGCTGTATATTACTCCTGTGCTGTGAGCTCCCCCTAGTGGCGGGCAGGCAGTATATTACTCCTGTGCTGTGGGCTCCCCCTAGTGGCGGGCAGTATATTACTCCTGTGCTGTGGGCTTCCCCCTAGTGGCGGGCAGGCAGTATATTACTCCTGTGCTGTGGGCTCCCCCTGTGGCGGGCAGTATATTACTCCTGTGCTGTGGGCTCCCCTAGGGGCGGGCAGGCAGTATAGTTGGCAGGCAGGCAGTATATTACTCCTGTGCTGTGGGCTCCCCCTAGTGGCCGGCAGGCAAGTATATTACTCCTGTGCTGTGGGCTCCCCCTAGTGGCGGGCAGTATATTACTCCTGTGCTGTGGGCTCCCCCTAGTGGCGGGCAGTATATTACTCCCTGTGCTGTGGGTCTCCCCTAGGGGCGGGCAGGCAGTATAGTGGCAGGCAGGCAGTATATTACTCCTGTGCTGCAGGCTCCCCCTAGTGGCGGGCAGGCAGTATATATTACTCCTGTTGCTGTGGGCTCCCCCTAGTGGCCGGGCAGGCAGTATATTACTCCTGTGCTGTGGGCTCCCCTAGTGGCGGGCAGGCAGTATATTACTCCTGTGCTGTGGGCTCCCCCTAGTGGCGGGCAGGCAGTATATTACTCCTGTGCTGTGGGCTCCCCCTAGTGGCGGGCAGGCAGTATATTACTCCTGTGCTGTGGGCTCCCCCTAGTGGTGGGCAGGCAGTATATTACTCCTTGTGCTGTGGGCTCCCCCTAGTGGCCGGCAGGCAGTATATTACTCCTGTGCTGTGGGCTCACCCTAGTGGTGGCTGTATATTACTCCTGTGCTGTGGGCTCCCCCTAGTGGCGGGCAGTATATTACTCCTGTGCTGTGGGCTCACCCTAGTGGTGGCTGTATATTACTCCTGTGCTGTGGGCTCCCCCTAGTGGTGGCTGTATATTACTCCTGTGCTGTGGGCTCCCCCTAGTGGCCGGCAGGCAGTATATTACTCCTGTGCTGTGGGCTCCCCCTAGTGGCAGGCAGGCAGGCAGTATATTACTCCTGTGCTGTGGGCTCCCCCTAGTGTCCGGCAGGCAGTATATTACTCCTGTGCTGTGGGCTCCCCCTAGTGGCGGGCAGGCAGTATATTACTCCTGTGCTGTGGGCTCCCCCTAGTGGTGGCATATATTACTCCTGTGCTGTGGGCTCCCCCTAGTGGTGGCTGTATATTCCTGTGCTGTGGGCTCCCCCTAGTGGCGGGCAGTATATTACTCCTGTGCTGTGGGCTCCCCCTAGTGGCCGGCAGGCAGTATATTACTCCTGTGCTGTGGGCTCCCCCTAGTGGCCGGCAGGCAGTATAGGAGGACACTTACCTTGCTCTCACGGTGACCCTGAACTCTCTGAACGTCTCGTATGATATAAAGTTTCTCTCAGGTTTTATGGTGACGAAGAATCGGGGCAGCACTGAAATACAGAAGACAGTGTAATTACCGTAATACACCATGTATACAGCCGAGTGTAATTACCGTAATACACCATGTATACAGCCAGTGTAATTACCGTAATACACCATGTATACAGCCAGTGTAATTACCGTAATACACCATGTATACAGCCAGTGTAATTACCGTAATACACCATGTATACAGCCAGTGTAATTACCGTAATACACCATGTATACAGCCAGTGTAATTACCGTAATACACCATGTATAAAGCCAGTGTAATTACCGTAATACACCATGTATACAGCCAGTGTAATTACCGTATTACACTATATACAGACAGTGTAATTACTGTATCATACCGTGTATACAGCCAGTGTTATTACCGTACTACACCGTATATACAGTGAGTGTAATTACCGTATTACACCATATATACAGTTGAGTGTAATTACCTTATTACACTGTGTATACAGCAAGGGTAATTACCATACTACACAGTGTATACAGCCAGTGTAATTACCGTATTCTTTTACTTCAAACACAGTGGTCGCTGAGGTTGTGTAGTTCGCATTGTAGGCGGCCTCTATCTTCCACGTCCCAAATCTGAAGGAAAGGGATCAGAAAAACATGACCTGCCGCAACTTACTAACACTGGGCTCCACCAATTCTGTCCCACAGCTCCACCCACACCATCACACACCTCCACCCACCTGTCCGACAGCTCCACCCACCTGTCCGACAGCTCCACCCACCATCACACAGCTCCACCCACCTGTCCGACAGCTCCACCCACCCGTCCGACAGCTCCACCCACCCATCACACAGCAACACCCCAGCCGTCCGACAGCTCCACCCACCTGACCGACAGCTCCACCCACCCGTCACACAGCTCCCACCCACCTGTCCGACAGCTCCACCCACCCGTCCAACAGCTCCACCCACCCGTCCGACAGCTCCACCCGCCCATACCCACAGCCCACCCACCCCATCACACAGCTCCACCCACCCGTCCGACAGCCCCACCCACCCATCCCACAGCCCCACCCATTCACACAGCTCCACCCACCCGTCCGACAGCCCCACCCACCCATCCCACAGCCCCACCCATCACACAGCTCCACCCACCCGTCCGACAGCTCCACCCACCTGTCCGACAGCTCCACCCACCCATCCCACAGCCCCACCCACCCATCACACAGCTCCACCCACCCGTCCGACAGCCCCACCCACCCATCCCACAGCCCCACCCACCCATCACACAGCTCCACCCACCCGTCCCACAGCTCTGGGGATGGAGAAGTCATTTACTTGGGGTTGGCTGGAATCTTGAAGTCAGGGAAGGAGATGATGCCGGTGATGTCTGGCTGGGTGACAACGTCCATAACAACCTCATCTGGATCCTAAATATAAAGCAAAAAAGGCGTAACAGGATCTATCAGGAAGACATGCTGTGCAATGGAGGGGAGCTGCAGCCATGGCCTCATGTGGGGTGGTATACTTGTCACAGGAAGTCATACACTCTAGTCCCCTCCAGAGCTGCACTCACTATTCTGCTGTTACATCATGTCTCATCCTCCAGAGCTGCACTCACTATTCTGCTGTTACATCCTGTCTCATCCTCCAGAGCTGCACTCACTATTCTGCTGTTACATGCTTTCTCATCCTCCAGAGCTGCACTCACTATTCTGCTGTTACATCCTGTCTCATTCTCTAGAGCTGCACTCACTATTCTGCTATTACATCATGTCTTACCCTCCAGAGCTGCACTCACTATTCTGCTGTTACATCCTGTCTCATCCTCCAGAGCTGCACTCACTATTCTGCTGTTACATCCTGTCTCATCCTCCAGAGCTGCACTCACTATTCTGCTGTTACATCCTGTCTCATCCTCCACAGCTGCACTCACTATTCTGCTGTTACATCATGTCTTACCCTTCAGAGCAGCACTCACTATTCTGCTGTTACATCCTGTCTCATCCTCCAGAGCTGCACTCACTATTCTGCTCTTACATCCTATCTCACCCTCCAGAGCTGCACTCACTATTCTGCTGTTACATCGTGTCTCATCCTCCAGAGCTGCACTCACTATTCTGCTGTTACATCATGTCTTACCCTCCAGAGCTGCACTCACTATTCTGCTGTTACATCCTGTCTCATTCTCTAGAGCTGCACTCACTATTCTGCTGTTACATCATGTCTCCTCCTCCAGAGCTGCACTCACTATTCTGCTGTTACATCATGTCTCATCCTCCAGAGCTGCACTCACTATTCTGCTGTTACATCATGTCTCATCCTCCAGAGCTGCACTCACTATTCTGCTGTTACATCATGTCTCATCCTCTAGAGCTGCACTCACTATTCTGCTGTTACATCATGTCTCATCCTCCAGAGCTGCACTCACTATTCTGCTGTTACATCATGTCTCCTCCTCCAGAGCTGCAGTCACTATTCTGCTGTTACATCATGTCTCATCCTCCAGAGCTGCACTCACTATTCTGCTGTTACATCCTGTCTCCTCCTCCAGAGCTGCACTCACTATTCTGCTGTTACATCCTTTCTCATCCTCCAGAGCTGCACTCACTATTCTGCTGTTACATCATGTCTCATCCTCCAGAGCTGCACTCACTATTCTGCTGTTACATCATGTCTCATCCTCTAGAGCTGCACTCACTATTCTGCTGTTACATCATGTCTCATCCTCCAGAGCTGCACTCACTATTCTGCTGTTACATCATGTCTCCTCCTCCAGAGCTGCACTCACTATTCTGCTGTTACATCATGTCTCATCCTCCAGAGCTGCACTCACTATTCTGCTGTTACATCCTGTCTCCTCCTCCAGAGCTGCACTCACTATTCTGCTGTTACATCCTTTCTCATCCTCCAGAGCTGCACTCACTATTCTGCTGTTACATCATGTCTCACCCTCCAGAGCTGCACTCACTATTCTGCTGTTACATCAGGTCTTATCCTCCAGAGCTGCACTCACTATTCTGCTGTTACATCCTGTCTCATCCTCCAGAGCTGCACTCACTATTCTGCTGTTACATCCTGTCTCATCCTCCAGAGCTGCACTCACTATTCTGCTGTTACATCATGTCTCATCCTCCAGAGCTGCACTCACTATTCTGCTGTTACATCAGGTCTCATCCTCCAGAGCTGCACTCACTATTCTGCTGTTACATCCTTTCTCATCCTCCAGAGCTGCACTCACTATTCTGCTGTTACATCATGTCTCATCCTCCAGAGCTGCACTCACTATTCTGCTGTTACATCATGTCTCATCCTCTAGAGCTGCACTCACTATTCTGCTGTTACATCATGTCTCATCCTCCAGAGCTGCACTCACTATTCTGCTGTTACATCATGTCTCCTCCTCCAGAGCTGCACTCACTATTCTGCTGTTACATCATGTCTCATCCTCCAGAGCTGCACTCACTATTCTGCTGTTACATCCTGTCTCATCCTCCAGAGCTGCACTCACTATTCTGCTGTTACATCATGTCTTATCCTCCAGAGCTGCACTCACTATTTTGCTGATGCACCATGACCAACATGTTATCCAAAAATATCTAAACAATACAATGCACCAAGTATTAGATACCAGAAAGCTCTTCCCTGCATGGGTCGGATGGATAGGGACATCCAGGAACATATATTTAGCAGCTGGTAAGAAGGTTGCATTGGAGGGGGGGGGGGGGGTCATCTCACACTGCCTCTGCACACACCTTACACTGCCGCTGCATACACACCACCAAACACCTCATGCAGTTGTCCCACCTCGGGTGTTGCTATTGGTTACACCCTTCGTAAAAGCCTGTCTTATGTGGTGATGTAGTAGTGATAAAATTTCACCACTAGATGTTGCTATTTCAGGTATGTGTACTTAATTGCTGCACGGCTGATGTATGTAAAAGGTTATTGTTTATTTGTGTGTCACATTGATCTGTGAACCTATGGGAGTCTCTTCTTCTGTTCTATCATCTCTCTCTTTAGTTCTTCTATTGCACTCTTCACCTACTCACAGCGCACCTTAGATACGCTGAGGAAGGAAGTCACATGGGCGGAGGAAGTGCATGAGACTTTTGTGTTGGATGTAGTAGGGGAAGGATGCAAGCTAGACAGCTCCCTACAGTGGTCCTCTCTGGGCCCTGGCCCTCTGCCAGGTCCCCCTACTCTCAGGAGTTAGTCCCCGTATAGGTAGGAAGCAAGACAAGATGCAGCTAACAGTTTTCTCTCAGCTTACTCTACACAACACTATGCAGCGCTAAACTCCTACAGGAGAGGTCAACTCAGAGGTCATCTCAACCCACGCTGTGGACTTGGAGAGTCACAGTGCAGGACAGTATCCAGAGCCAGCAGTAAGCTAGGAACTGATCTGCCCGCTCCCTGATTATCTTCTGCCCGCTCCCTGATATCTTCTGCCGCGCTCCCGGTATCTTCCTGAATTCTGCCTGCTCCCTGAATATCTTCTGCCC